>NC_083586.1:41950283-42137783 GCF_027579695.1 Neoarius graeffei | reverse complement strand
AGTGTTCCTGAGCCCATACACTGATTTCCACTACAGACACATGTCTGCTTTTACAGTTTTTCTCAAATGCTAAAACACATTTCACAAACGTTTCCTCTATGTTCCCCAATGTCTAAACACAACACCCTTTTCTAAAGCTACATAAACACAACCACACCACCTCACTTCAAAACTAAAACTTTCACACCAAAAGAGCAGCTCGAAGCTTTCAAAAATGTAAACACTATACACATCATTACACACTACAGCAAAACAATTGAAAACACAATGCTCAATTTGTGAGAAGGTTCTTTGTTTCATAACTGCCAGTGCATATTTTTTGAAACTTTACAGTAACGGATCTTAGATCTCTGTAGAGGATTAGGCATTTAGATTTGTGAGTTTCATATGAAGAGTATAAATCTATAGAAAATACTGCATGTACACTACTGTAACACAACTCAATGCAAAAACAGAATCTATTGCACACAACAGTACTCTTGAAAACATGTTCAGGGTGTGAAGTTTTTTTTATTTACTTTATTCACACCACACACACACACACACCACAATCACTGTGCGACATCATGTCGCTGAGCTGCATTGGGCCACATCACCTCATCGACATCGCAGGCTATATTCTCTCTTGCCAGGCACCGCGGGAAAAACGCCCTGGAATGGCGCATCCATCCTTGGAAGGCCTCCACTGGGATGTCACCACAGGCCAGCTCCATTGCCCTTAGGAGGTTCTCTCTAGTGTATGGTTGTCTGTCATAAACCTTCCATCTCCACGATGAGAAGAACTCCTCTATAGGGTTCAGGAAAGGGGAGTAGGGTGGCAGACAGACATTTAAAAACTGGTTACTGTTGGTGGTGAACCACTCTCTGATTTGGTTTATTCTGTGGAAGCGGACATTGTCCCAAATGATCACCTAAATGGGATGTGCGGGCCCAGGATGGTGTTGTTGGCGGTCCAGGAGGATGTCTCTTAGCTCCTCTAGGAAGGTGAGGAGACGTTGGGTGTTGTAAGACCCAAGGACAGCATGCCGGTGGACAAGCCCCTCCGAACCCATGGCCGCACAAAGAGTAGTATTACCCCCCCGTTGGCCAGGAACCTCAGTGATGGCTCTTTGGCCAATGATGTTACGGCCTCTTTGCCTTCGTTTCTGCAGGTTGAACCCAGCCTCATCCAGGAAGAGGTACTCATGAGGTCTGGCCATCGCGTCCAACTGTAATATCCTCTGTGAAAATATGAAAGTGCACAGGTGTTCAGAACAACAGTCAGTCAGGTAGCACAGTATTGTCCAGAAGTAATGTAGGCCACTGAGCAACACAGTATGTCCACTAACTGTACTGTGAAGATGGATGTATACTTACTTGCACATACTCGTAATGTAGGTCTTTGTGTCACGCAGAGTTGCGCTCAAAGGGAACCCTACAGACCTGTTTCATTCGCATCTTTTGGCGCCGGAGAACTCGGTCTATTGTGGCCAAGCTGACATCATCAATGCTCTCAAAGTTGACATTATCAGCAATGACTTTGTCTCTGATCTCCCGAAGTCTGATGAGGTTGTTCTCACGAACCATATCCACAATGAGGGTTTCTTGTGCCGCTGTAAATATGGCAACCCTCCCACCTCTATGTGGCATTCTTTCAACTCTAAAGAAAGAAACATGTGTTGTCAATTGACATGTTTTACAATAACAATTGATTTGAAACCAATAGACTACTTTCACAGGCTTGTAAAACTGTATTGTGACAAAGAAAGCAATAGAGTACAATACCTGTTGTGTTGTCTGAATGCCCTGATAATGGTGGCCACGGTGAACCTACTCAGGTTTGGACGGACTCTTAGTCCTGCTTCAGCCATTGTCATGCCATGGACAATGACATGGTCAATGACTGTTGCTCGCATCTCATCCGTAATGATGGTGCGAGGTTGTCTTGCTCTTCCTCCTGGACCTTGTCCTCTCCCTCCTGGACCTTGTCCTCTCCCTCCTCGACCTTGTCCTCTCCCTTGTTGGCCTCCTCCTCTTCCTCGTTGGCCTGCACCTCTTCCTCCTCTGATTTGAACTCCACTTCCTCGTTGGCCTGCTCCTCTTCTTCCATGGCCAGCTCTTCTCCCTCCATGGTCAGCTCCTCTCCCTCCTCTGACTCGAATTCCTCTTCCCCTGACTCTGCCTTCATCCATTGTGTTTGTTTGGAATCTTCAGCAAACTGTGCACTCTGAACTTGCTTTTATACATGTGGTCACAGCATTAGCAACAAGTGTCTTCAATTTTGAGCCGTTGTGTGTAATTAATGACGCCAGGTGTGTTCATTGTGTTCAAATATTGCTGACTGTGGCAAGCATTTTGCATCACATGAGCTTTCATTTGAGAATATGAGCAGAGTTCTTTTGCAACTTGTGTTTTAGCAAGGAAAAATGTGTTTAGATTTATGAGAACGGAGGATTGTGTTTTGTGAATTGTGTCTTCATGTGAAATGTGTTTATGATATTGGCAAACGATGGCTAGATTTAGTAAATGTGTTTAGACAACTGGTCATTTGGTTTAGAGGATTGGCTTTTGTGTTTTAGCATTTGAGAAAAACTGTAATGCAGTGTCGCCTGAGGGCCTGAAGATCACAGGCATCCAGTGTCAGTTTTCAGCCTTGTCTCTTGCACACAGAGATTTCTCCAGATTCTCTGAATCTTATGTACCATAGATGATGTGATCCCCAAATTTTTTGCAATTTTACATTTGAGGAACATAATTTTTAAATTTTTGTACTGTTTGCCCATGCAGTCATTCACAAAGCGGTGAACCCCTCCCCATCTTTACTTCTGAGAGACTCCGCCTCTCTGGGATGCTCTTTTTATACCCAGTCATGTTACCGACCTGTTGCCAATTAACCAAATTAGAGTTTTTTTCAGCATTACACAACTTTTTCAGTCTTTTGTTGCCCCTGTCCCAACTTTTCTGAACGTGTTGCTGATATCAAATTCAAAAGGAGCATATATTTTTCAAAAGACGATAAAATTTCTCAGTTTCAACATGTGATATGTTGTTTTTGTACTATTTTCAGTGAAATATAGGGTTTCCATGATTTGCAAATTTTCACATTCTGTTTCTATTTGTTTTACACAGTGTCCCAACTTTTTTGGGATTAGGGTTGTATACGCATCACTCACAGAACACAACAGATAGTGTTAAACACATATACAGAGGTTTATACAGACTGTTCATTGTGTGTGTGTGTGTGTGTGTGTGTGTGTGTGCATCTGACTTTTACAGCAATGTAAGCCTCACAAGCGTTCAGTATGTGGCAGTAACGGTAAGACGTACCGCAACCATTGTGAGCTTCACCGTGACGCCTGTCTGACCGGACTCAAGATACAAGTGGCTTATGATGGACACTGCAAAGGTGTGTGTGTGTGTCTTAAAGAGGTACTGCACACTTAAATGTGTTTCTTGAGCTGTAAACTAAATGATATGACCGTACTGTAATGAAACATCAATGCCTGTATTTACAAAATTACAATTTTTTACAATTCAACATTTTAATGGTTGAAAAAAGGCTCAAGACGCCATCTACTGGTTAAAACCATCCTGAACCTTGCAAGTCTTATGCTGACGTAGAATCAATCATTTGGGATTTATCTGCCTTTTGAAATTTTTTTCATCTCATTATCTCTAGCTGCTTTATCCTGTCCTACAGGGTCGCAGGCAAGCTGGAGCCTATCCCAGCTGACTACGGGCAAAAGGCAGGGTACACCCTGGACAAGTCGCCAGGTTATCACAGGGCTGACACATAGACAACCATTCACACTCACATTCACACCTACGGTCAATTTAGAGTCCCCAGTTAACCTAACCTGCATGTCTTTGGACTGTGGGGGAAACCGGAGCACCCGGAGGAAACCCACGCGGACACGGGGAGAACATGCAAACTCCACACAGAAAGGCCCTCGCCGCCCACGGGGCTCGAACCCGGACCTTCTTGCTGTGAGGCGACAGCGCTAACCACTACACCACCGTGCCGCCCCTCATGAAATTTTTATAAGAAAAAAAACAACATGAATGCCTTCTAATCAGAGGTGGGCGACCCTTGACCCCCAGCCCCTGTTTTAGATTAAGAGTCTGTTAAACTCCATTTATTTTCAAATATACACTGACTTGAGATTTGCTGAGCAACTCCTGCCTCAAACATCCACGAGCCCCCGAAGCCATGTCAAACCCCCACCCTCAGCCCCTTCCCCAGTTTTTAACATTTTTCAAAATTATACTGTACAGTAGGTGGAGTTAAACTCAGAGCTGGGGGTGAAGTTGCACATTTAATGGAGCTCAAGTATCCTCGTAATGATACAGTATGAATATGTGACTGTTTTGACATGGTGCTGAAGGTAGGTGTAAGCGTTCTGTATCTACAGGAACACACAAGCCACAAGATGCTAGAATTACAAATGTGTGTATGAGAAAGAGAGAGAGATCTCAGGTCATTTTATTCTATAATGTTTTGTACATCTAATTAACAATTATTCCACGAAATCGAGTCGTACATGAGCTGATAGCCATGTATGATTGAGTGGAATACCTGTTTTATTAGATCCACATTGACTGGATTTTGAGAAACAGAGCGTTTATTTTTATACTTTGCAAATTCAATAAATAAAAACTTTTTATACAAAACATCCGACAAAATCATTTCATTTTGCCAGAAAGCCTATCGATGGCTGCATGAATTGACTTTAGTGTTGTTTTTTTGTAGAAAGTGCCGTCTTGCTGTCGTGCCAAGGTATAGAATATCTTTAGACATTTCAACAAATTTTAATGCTTAAAGATGAAGAATGTAAACAAACCAGTGAAATGACATAGCAATTTGTGAAAAAATGCTATAATAATAATTCTTGAAAAATAAAAAATACGTTCTTGCCATCAAATACTTTTATTCCATATTTTGTTGCTTTTGGCGGGGGGGCTGTTTGTTTTCGTGTAGTTTTTATTTCGTCCTCGGTTTGTTCAGCAACACGCTCTGCCATTTTGTTTTTCTCTACTCACGGTATAATAGCTGATATCCTAGTAGTAGAGTAACCAATCAGAGCATGCGATTGCTCATATCCAGTGAGTGTGGATAGAATAATGTTTAAAGTGCATATTCTGGACCAGTTTTGTTTTTTTGTTTTTTTTTATATGAAAGAATGTCCCTTTACACACTCATCCAGAAGGGTAATTTTGCACAAGGCCATCTGTCTACAGCAGAAAAAAAATAAAATGACAAAACGCGTCTGGAAAAATCCCAAGGGAGGCTGGAGCCAGATTCGTGACGTCACCTGCGGAAGCGCCAGGAGGCTGCGAGAGCTTTGCACAGTTTCAGTGCACAGCCTGTGTAGACCAAGCGCTCCCATTTCTCTCTTTTGGGAAACGATGAGTACTAATCCCATCAAGATTGGTGTCGCGACACCCTTCTACGATACATCGGTTAACCATTTTACGAAATCAATGTTAACATCTGTTAACGTCACGAAAATCAATGTTTCCTGGGAAATCCAAATGCCAAGTTTTTTCAGAGGCGGACCAGTTCGCCTCAAATGCCTTGATTTCAACTGAATTTTTCTGATATTGCGCAAGGTAAAAAAAATTGCAGAGAATGCTACAGATATTTGACCAAAGTTTAATATAAAATAGGAGAATTACATCGATCTTGCTCCTGAATTTACTCGTGATATGCACTTTAATATACAGTCACTGAAAGGTTTTTGAAACACTGCATGTTTCATTCTGCTAAGACTTTCACTTCTTAGTCAAAGGAATTAGAAATGGGTGTTTTCTATAGCTGCACTCAAACAGTAAATGTTCGTGTTCTCTGAAGGACAAGCTCATTATGTTTACACCTAAGTGCTACCTCTCAACTCACTGCTCTCTTTATTTACTCTTCCTTATTTCAGAGAAAAAGACAGACCAGGTCACTGCCAGCCCAAGTGAGTACTCACCCACCACCACTCTGCGGGAAAACCTGGAGCTTGAATATGTAGAAAGCTAGAAATATCTATCAGAGCAATATCGGTGTGCTGTCTTGTATTTAGAGCTCCATCCAAGTCCAAGAGGTTTTCATAACATATTTTTTTATTAAAAGACTGTTTATTGAAAATTACTTTTTCAGGAGCTGGAATTGTTCTGTGTTTGATGGTGTTTACTTTTGCGAGGAAGGTTTTATTTGTTTTTCTGAGAACGTATAGGAGAATTGTAAGTTCTGAAGGACAATAATGAGGTTTAGTGAAAAGTACGAAGTCCCATGAGACATTTATGTGCATATTAGAAATGAGATATTTGTGATATTATTAGTCATAAAGACCACAAGGGTCACTTCTGTTGACCTGTATTCTGTCATTTATCATTTCATTATTAATGATTCTAAATTTGTTTTATTACCTGTTGGTTAGTTGTGTGCTACCTTGCGGATCGTAATGAGCTGAGGAACCGTGTGATCGAGTGGCTGCAAGCCGAGGTGGTTCCAGGCGGCTGGTTCAGCAAAGGCTCCAACTTCAGCGACATCCTGCTCAAGTATTTCCAGGTGTGTGTGTGTGAGCTTTTTTTTTTTTTTACTTGTATTGTAATGACCCAGATTCAGAGGTCTGAACATTTTGTCTTCAGCAAGTTTTAAACTCCAGTTTGCATCATGTGGTTATGCAAGAAACAGTCAACATTCACTTCCACATATTTCTCCATCTGAATGTTTTGAAGTTCTAGTGCAACTTTAGCTACAGGTTAATGTAGTAATACAATGTGTGTGTGTGTGTGTGTGTATATGTTAGTCAGCTCAGTGTTTAACTTCTGTTTGGATGACACACTCATGGATAATATTTTAATTTATTGATTTGTGGTACCGTTATTAACATATATATGGGTCTGTCTCAGAAACTGGTCTCTCATTTGGGACATTATGGTCAAAAAAATAAATTTTCTAATTGTACTTTTTTTTTTTTTGCATTTACCTAACACTCAGTGTTTCTTTTGTCATGTTTAATAAGAATAAAGATAGCATCTTGCTTTATCTGGCCTCCACTGTGGAAAATTTTTTTGATTACAATTCAAATGCTTTTGTAAAATTGATTTCCATCTAAAATAACTCCATCATGAAGAATTAAAGCCCCTCCTTCACAGATGAGTGAAAATATTGAATAAATTTCCTCTTTTTGATTGCTTGGGTTAAAAATGCCAAGTTATGATGACTGAATTGATTATTCACTTAAATATGAATAATATGATACATTTTGGGTATTTGATATGGCGAAATGGGACACAATGGAAAAATCAAGAACACACCGGAAAGATGAGAATAACGGCGCTGGTAAAAGACCAGCGACTGTACCGGCTGAAACACTACGAAATATGAAAGTAAGATGAAAAAGAAACATTCTACTGCCTTATACTGCAAGACTAAAACAAAATAAAACTGTCAAAACTCACCTTTTCAGTGATAACGTCCGAACAGATCACCCGCGTAACAGAGAGACCGCAAATGGAAGCACGATCAACTTCTAACTGTTGGAGTGGAAAATTCCATTCTACACATGCAAATTGTTAATGTGTGTCCTTCCCTGCACACAAATAACACGCTACGGTAAAAAATAGACCACAACTCATTTTATAGCTCAGAAATTCATACAAGACCAGCTACCATCGTAACATATTCTGTAAGAAACATATTCTATACCGAACTTTCAGCTTTCATTTAAAAAAAAACAAAATCGCAGATTTATAACTAAATGTTTATATGGCGTAGTGATTAAGTTGCTACTTTTGGTGAGGTCGTGACCTTGACCCTGAGGCTTTCCGTTTAGATCAAAACACACGATCGTATTGGTTTTGGGTCTGCGAAAAATGGAGTTACAACGGTGATCGAATATTTTGCATGATGTTTTATTACGGTTCTGATTATTCTGTGAGCGCACCGATCCTTAGGTGGATAAAGTTACAACTTAAAATACAATTAGTGATAACTGTAGACTTTTCAGTGGACTACAACCTTTTTAAGGGAATGCGATGTAGTCAACCATTTATCATGTCCCAGATCAAGCCGCCATTTTTCCACAAATTTGCAGAATTTTTGCCAAATTCTGAATAGAGTATTCACATCAAAGATTTAGTTTTATCTGTATTATTTCTTTCATCATTTTATTTCAAATTAAAACCAACATCACCATTCAAAACCATATAGTTTATTGACTGTGAGTATATTTAGTGGGGTCCCCCCACAGTACCCAGTTCCTGAGACAGACCCCCACAGTACCCAGTTCCTGAGACAGACGCCCACAGTACCCAGTTTCTGAGACAGACCCATGTGTACAGATATAAATTTCTCATGTTTCTCGCATTACAAGCTGGAATTAAAATGGATTTTTGGGGGGTTAGCACCATTTGATTTACACAACATGCCTACCACTTTAAAGGTGAAAATTGTTGTTTTATTGTGACATATAATTAAGAAGAAAAAACAGAAATCTGGAGTCTGCATAGGTATTCACCCCCAAAGTCAATACATTATAGAACCACCTTTTGCTGCAGTTACATCTGCAAGTCTCTTGGGGTATGTCTCTATTAGCTTAGCACATCTAGCCACTGGGATTTTTGTCCATTCCTCAAGGCAAAACTGCTCCAACTCCTTCAAGTTAGATGGGTTGTGTTGGTGTACAGCAATCTTCAAATTATGCCACAGATTCTCAATTGGATTGAGGTCTGGGCTTTTATTAGGCCATTCCAAGACATTTAAATGTTTTCCTTTAAACCATTTCAGTGTAGCTTTAGCCGTCTGTTTAGGGTCATTGTCCTGCTGGAACGTGAACCTTCGTCCCAGTCTCAAACCTCTGGCTGAATCAAACAGGTTTTCCTCCATAATTGTCCTATATTTAGTGCCATCCATCTTTCCTTCAGTCCTGACCAGCTTTCCTGTCCCTGCAGATGAAAAACATCCCCACACCATGATGCTACCACCACCATGCTTCACTGTAGGAATGGTGTTCTCAGGGTGTTGGGTTTGCGCCACACATGGCATTTCCCATGATGGCCAAGATCAATTTTAGCCTCATCAATTTTATGCACACTCCAGATTTCTGTTTTTTCATCTTATTGTTTGTGTCACAACAAAACAACAATTTTCACCTTAAAATGGTCGGCATGTTGTGTAAATCAAATGGTTCTAAGCCTCCAAAAATCCATTTTAATTCCAGCTTGTAATATGACACAGCAGGACAAACACCAAAGGGGATGAATACTTTTGCAAGACTATTTATTTATTTATTTATTTATTTATTAATTAAAGTTCCCTCGTTAGTGTGAATAATAAAAAGTCAACCCTTTAAATCAAAAAGAAAAGTATTAAGTTGTCTATTGAAGCTTTCTATATCTTTTGAGTTCCATTATGTGGAAGCTGGTACCAAAGCCTTGGTGCACATGATGAAAACACATGCTTTCCATATGTTTCAGTTCTGTAACATGGTGTAGAAAGACAGATGGTGTTGTTGCTGTTCAGACGTAGCGCCTGCTGTGCCTTCTGCACAACCAGCAAAACACAGAGATGTATCCAGATTTATGGCTTATTTGCAAAAACTTTTACAGAATAATTAATGAAAGGTCTGTCCAAAAATGTGTTTTGTAGTAATGTTTGTTGATCCTTCTTCCAACAGCTGCCTTTCCATGACGCGTGACTTATGAGTAAACATGTTTTTAGTTCATTATGAAAGTTGTTATTCATGCCAGTTGCGCACACACGACAGGTACAGTAGATAGAGATTAGGTTGCAGAACGCTGTAGTAATCCTTTGCTGCTTACACACACCACTCGAGAGCACTGTAGATCGCTGTAAAATAGGTGTGTGTACCATCTCCCTGCAGAACTATGATAATGGAGATGCGCAGCTGGATTCCACGGAGTTCCTCAAGTTTCTTCAGCACAATGAGACGACCATCAACATCTCCTCATACGCAGATGAGGAAAACAACAGATTGCTGAGGTAACACACACACACACACACACAATGCTGATGGATGCATTTTTTTTTCGTACTCCTTGCTGATGCTTGTCCTTTCATCTTGCCTTCTCGTGCTGTCTCAGGAAATTACTATGGAACATCTAAAGCGTAACATTTAACATGCTAGAACTTTTCTGCTCCAGTCTATTCAGTAGCAGTATTCTCGTTAAGTCACTTACCCTCAAGTCCAATCAAATATAAATCAGTCCTTATTTTTTTATTGCCTTAAAGACATTTTGAACCACGAGCTGGCCTAGTGGTTAGTGTGTCTGCCTCTCGACCGGGAGCTCACGAGTACTACTCGCAGTCGGGTTGTACCAAAGACCATTATCAAAATGGTGCCATTTAGTGAGGCACACTGTCATACAGGTGTGAGTAGGAAGTCAAAGTATTGTGGTTACCAGAGGACCAGCCCCCCACTGTAACCCTGGCTATGTAATAGGCGAGAGGTTGAGGGCTATAGAAACCGAGATCGGTGCCGCCCAATGCACCTCAAAGGCCTGGTTAATACTGGGACAGGAGATTGCTGGGGAAGATCAAGTCCTGGCACAGGAAGGGACTTTGAACTTTTGAAAGACATTTAAATAAAGGTGAATTGGTTTCAGGGCAGCACGGCGGTGTAGTGGTTAGCGCTGTTGCCTCACAGCAAGAAGGTTCTGGGTTCGAGCCCAGTGGCTGATGGAGGCCTTTCTGTGTGGAGTTTGCATGTTCTCCCTGTGTCTGTGTGGGTTTCCTCTGGGTGCCCCGGTTACCCCCACAGACATGCAGATTCGATTCGATTCGATTAGATTAGATAAAACTTTATTGATCCCTTTGGGCGGGTTCCCTCAGGGAAATTAAGATTCCAGCAGCATCATTACAGATAAACAGAGAAAATAAGTAGAGAAAACTTCTAGATAAATTAAAATAAATTATTTACATATACAAATATAAAAAGAATAAGATATGGGGAGGGGGGCGGCAGGAGAGATATTGCACTTTATATTGCACATTATATTGCACATTGTCCGGTATTGCTTATTGTTAGGCTAGGCTACTGTTCCTTCCCGTCCTCTGTCCTCCTGTTACCCCTCCTCCCCCCCAGAGAGGAGTTGTACAGTCTGATGGCGTGAGGGACAAAGGAGTTTTTAAGTCTGTTCTCATGGAGGAGTCTGTGTTGAGGAGGGGGATGCTGTGATTACTGGGGGGAAGTGTGTTGAGGGAAGGAGAGATGGCAGCGGAGAGGGTGGGGGGGACGTGGGTTGATTGAACCGATTGAAAAAGTCATTCAACTCCTTTGCCCTCTCCACCCATAGTCAGCTGGGATAGGTTCCAGCTTGCCTGCGACCCAGCACAGGATAAGTGGTTATGGAGAATGGGTGGATGAATTGGTTTCAAATAAAGCAGTTGTCCATGTGGATGTTAATCAAATTTTATATAATCCCTCTAGCTCTTTTTACACAGATTCTCTTTCACCACATACAAGATTGACCTTTTTAAGGTTTATTTTTTATCTTTATCATAGGACTACATGTTTGCTATATTTTAACAATGCACTAATTGATTGAAATATGGCTTTCTGAATTAAGAGATTTGATTGGATATTTGATGTGTGTCCTTATTAGGAGTCTGTGTGTGGATGCCCTGATTGAGCTGTCAGATGAGAATGCTGACTGGAAATTGAGTTTTGATGAGTTTCTCAACTGCCTCAAGCCTGGCTTCAATCCTCCTGAGAAAAGTAAGCTATCTACTACTGTCTAGAGTAGTTGTGTTGTAGGTTAATCCTAATTGTACACAGTATATCATGCAATTTTGCATTGTACTTATAGACATATAAGATCAGTCCAGTTTCATCTCTATCAGCCTTGAGAATGGTGCTTGTTCAGGGTGTATATGGAAGGACCAATCTGTTCCATGTTTTAATTTCATATACGTTTGCACACCATAAAGTTAGAACTAGAAAAAAAACCGTCAGTAAAACAGTGTATGTCCTAAAAGTTAATGATCACTCCGCTATCTCTTGTAGAGTGTAAACAACTCCGCTGTGTCCTTAAACAAATACAGCATGGCCTGCTGTGTGTGCAGATATGCTCATCTCTAGCACTGCATCCAGCCAACAATTAAGGTGCACATTAGACTATGCTAATTTGCGTGTTAATCTGACCGATTTGTCAGCAGAAACTGGAGCGACACGTAAAACTGACCAGAAAATCTTTTTTTCTATGAGCAAATACAGATCCTATTACATATGAGTCCAAAGGGAGAAATTAATGTCTTGATCTTAAAGGGATAGTTCGGGATTTTTGACATGAATCTGTATGGCATCCCCATCAATAGTGTCGTGCAAACACACTGACTTACCCCTGACAGCATCCTGTGAGTCCAGTTCTTGTCCAGTTTTGGTCCAGACGAAAGTAGTCCGGCAAGTTTGTTGGGGTCACGAAAGTAAAACGTTTATCGTCTCAAAACAGTATGTGTTCAAAAGAGTGATATATTTGCATCATAAAACCGTTGCCAAATAAAAAGTCAGACCTCGAAATCGCTTGGCACTATTTTCTCTCCCTTCTTACCACTGCGCGCTGCCTGCTTCATCCAGCTGTGGCTCCAGCTTCAAGGATAAGCTGGAGCCACGTAAGTAGGAGTCCCAGCGTGTGGTTTGTATTCGATTCGTTTATATCCCGACCTTGTCAGCTGTCAGATTTATGTTCATGGACCTGGTAAGCTGGTAAATAATATTTATTTTTTTCTTTACCAAATTCTAACAGAAAACGAGAGCGCCCGAAAGGGAAAACCGAGCCGAGCTGCCTCACGGCTGTAATGCAAATTGCTTTCCTCCTCAGTATACAAGTGCGCTTCCATGGCAGGGAAAAAGAAACTACCACTGCTGCCTATGTAGTGCCCTATTTATACAAATAGGAGTCATTCAGGATTCAGCCATGACATGGAGCAAAAACATGGCTGAATCCTGAATGACTCCTATTTGTATAAATAGGGCACTACATAGGCAGCAGTGGTAGTTTCTTTTTCCCTGCCATGGAAGCGCACTTGTATATTGAGGAGGAAAGCAATTTGCATTACAGCCGTGAGGCAGCTCGGCTCAGTTTTCCCTTTCGGGCGCTCTCGTTTTCTGTTAGAATTTGGTAAAGAAAAAAATATATATTATTTACCAGCTTACCGGGTCCATGAACATAAATCTGACAGCTGACAAGGTCGGGATATAAACGAATCGAATACAAACCACCCGCTGGGACTCCTACTTATGTGGCTCCAGCTTATCCTTGAAGCTGGAGCCACAGCTGGATGAAGCAGGCAGCGCGCAGTGGTAAGAAGGGAGAGAAAATAGTGCCAAGCGATTTCGAGGTCTGACTTTTTATTTGGCAACGGTTTTATGATGCAAATATATCACTCTTTTGAACACGTACTGTTTTGAGACGAAAAACGTTTTACTTTCTTGACCCCAACAAACTTGCCGGACTACTTTCGTCTGGACCAAAACTGGACAAGAACTGGACTCACAGGATACTGTCAGGGGTAAGTCAGTGTGTTTGCACGACACTATTGATGGGGATGCCATACAGATTCATGTCAAAAATCCCGAACTATCCCTTTAAACATGGATGATTTATTACTTATACAATGCATCACTGGGGGCATTTTATTCAGCAACCTGCATTTACTAGCTAAGTGACCACTTTTTATTAAACCATAAATTCAATTTAGGAGTCTAAAACTGTCACTGTGGGGTTACAGAGAGAACCCCTCACAAACTTTTATAACTGTGCTTGTTGTTGTTTGTCTCTGGTGTCATACTCAGAGTGTGCACTAGAGGATGAGACGTATGGGGATGGAGCTGAGACACAGGTGGAGTGTAACCGCTGTGTCTGTGCCTGTGGGAACTGGGTGTGCACTGCTGTGACCTGTGACGGTTAGTGAAAACTCTGATTTGGTACCTCTCTCTCCCCTTCATCATCACACAGCTCAGATGGGTGCCATGACAAAAAAAAAAGAGGGCCATTACCTCAGAGACGGTCAACGCTCAGACACCCCCAATCTATTTAAAACTCATCTGCACTTCTACAATTAACTCAAAGCACCAACTCTTTCATTCAAACCTCATAAAACGTACAGTTCTGGAGCTTGTCCTTTTGTGTATGTAGCGCCCCCATGCCACTGCGATGAGCATGACACCTTAAATTAACCGGAATCTCTCGATGGGGCGCCCTGAGTTCAAGTTGTATGGAAATGGTATTAATGTTTTAGGTTTTGAAGTGTATGTTTATGAGCTTGTATAAACTGGTATTAACTAAGGAAATCCCTTGTGAAATAACCAATAACTCCATAAATATAATGAAAATAGAAATCTCTTTACTTTCCAAAATGTAAAAGGAATTACATCAAGATAAATATTAAAACCCTGTGATTTGTCTTCCGTTGTGATTCAAATTTAGTGTATTAAATGTGTTGTCAAATCACTTTTCAACCTTTAAATTTCTTATAAACCCAATTTTACCATATATCCAATGATTTCCTGTGAAACCCACTTCAGTTTAAAGAAAAGGATCTCTGGTACAGTAATCTCATATCTCATCATCTCTAGCCGCTTTATCCTGTTCTACAGGGTCGCAGGTAAGCTGGAGCCTATCCCAGCTGACTACGGGCGAAAGGCGGGGTACACCCTGGACAAGTCACCAGGTCATCACAGGGCTGACGCGTAGACACAGACAACCATTCACACTCACATTCACACCTACGGTCAATTTAGAGTCACCAGTTAACCTAACCTGCATGTCTTTGGACTGTGGGGGAAACCGGAGCACCCGGAGGAAACCCACGCGGACACGGGGAGAACATGCAAACTCCACACAGAAAGGCCCTCGCCGGCCACGGGGCTCAAACCCGGACCTTCTTGCTGTGAGGCGACAGCGCTAACCACGACACCACCGTGCCGCCCTGGTACAGTAATAATAAATACAAATATTTAACGTTACTGAGATCTCCTTTAACTTCTCCTCACGGTGCATTCAAATGTTTAGCACTCATACACTTAAAGCTACACCAAGAGAAACAAACATGCTGTAACAAACAGTACAAAATTAAATGTAACAGATATAAAAGTTTCCGGTTCACTATTTAACTCAGATAAAAGTGTATAAAATGTCCTATGCCGGCATTATAACCATACTAAACTTTAACATCACTCTCGATGCAGGCCTGTTGCGTCGCTTGGGTTCGGTGTGGCCAGAAACGAAATGGCCGCTTCACTCAGTAGAGCAAGAAATAAAAAAGTGACGCCAATACCTGGAGTTTGGAGAGAAGCAAAGTTGTGTCGTCGCCTGTATGGAACACGCAACCACGTTGCTCCTCGCGTCGACCTGTAAATGCTGGCAGTCAAGCTATTTCTTCTGTCCTGTTCGTCTTGTCCAGGTGAACAGCGTTGCTTCTTGACTTGAGAGCACGTTAGCCACGATGCTGATCAGGCACGGCTTCGCCACTAAACTGACTCATCACGTGATTTCGCAGTCAATAAACTCTGCATACACAGTCACTGAAACCGTGGTTATCTAGCTGATAACGTTCTTCAATTACACTCCCCTCCAATGTCCTAGAGACAGTCAATACCGTGTAAACTCGACTTCCTATCACGCGAGCTCAGACTTGCCGTCCGCTCTCTCCCTTCCGCTACAACAGGACCTGGGTCAAAGTTCATGGAAACTTTACAGCCCCCTCGCGCTCGTTCGTGTAATTTCCTCGGGAATTACACTGAGATGTCAGCATTCTCCAGCCAGCTGACTCTGTCCACATCCAATTTGATGAGACCGTCAGGCTCATGGGGTGGCTTGAAGACTGGGCACTCCTGAAGGATGTGGGGGATTGTCTGCGTGCGACCGCACTGGCAGGTATCGTCCTGACTAGCTCCAATCGTCTTGAGGAAGGACTGGGTCCTGCCTCATCCAGTGCGGAGGTGGTTACCGCAGGGCTTTGCAGAGCGGAAATCAATGAAAGGGTGCAAGATGGTGCATGAGCAGCTCCATTCCTCCTGCCATCTCTGCTCCACCCGGGAGTTGGAAGCCAGTCCAGCTCTCATGAGCGCTGCAGCTTTGATGGCGAAGTGCTGCCTTGATGGCCATTGAACAGTTTCCTGAGTTGGTGGAACAAGGCTATTCTCCTCGAGTGCCTTCTCTGCTAGCTTGAGGACTTGATAGTCTTGCTGGATGCTTGCAGGAGGAGTTCCTGAGGCCAAGTTTACATTAGACCGTATCTGTCTCGTTTTCTTCGCGGATGCACTGTCCGTTTACATTAAACCGCCTGGAAACGTCGGGAAACGGGAATCCGCCAGGGTCCACGTATTCAATCTAGATCGTGTCAGCTCCGGTGCTGTGTAAACATTGAGAATACGCGGATACGCTGTGCTGAGCTCTAGCTGGCGGCGTCATTGGACAACGTCACTGTGACCTCCACCTTCCTGATTCGCTGGCGTTGGTCATGTGACGCGACTGCTGAAAAACGGTGCGGACTTCCGCCTTGTATCGCCTTTCATTAAAGAGTATAAAAGTATGAAAATACTGCAAATACTGATGCAAATACTGCCCATTGTGTAGTTATGATTGTCTTTAGGCTTGCCATCCTTCCACTTGCAAGTGGTAAGTGACGCGCATGCCCGACATGCACTGAGATCACACACACAGCGGCTCAGTCCCAAATCACTGCTCGTGCGCTCCACTCGCGCGCGCTCTGTGAGCTGCGCAGGGCCGGAGTGCGCACCCTCCAGAGGGCACTCGCTGTTCAGGGCGGAGTGATTTGGAGCGCAGGATGCCTGCGGAGCCGAGCGTATCCGTGTATTGGTGTTGCTGTGTGCACGCAAATCGTGTATTGGTGTTGCTGTGTGCACACTAATCGTTTTAAAAACGTTAATCTGATGATCCGCTGATGCGGTCTAATGTAAACCCCACCTGAGACTACGGGGTTTCAAGATCCCAGAGATAAGGCGCATTGCTTCATTGAGAACCACATCAACAGCATTGGTGTGGATGCTGTGGGACCAGACAGCTGTGGCGTATTCAGCAGCGGAACACACATGGGTGAGGACTGATGTGGTGAAATTGGCTCCCCACTGTAGTCCACTGAGCTTCTTAATGATGTTAACGTGACTTTATAGCCAGTGAAATTATAGAAAATAAGAGTCACGTTCAAAAATTAAATTAAAATACAAGCCATGAAAATGCAACCCCCCTTTTTTTTTAATGCACTTCTCAATATTTTCCAATGCAAAGAAAACCAAAGAAAAATATAGCACAGGGCTACATGTAATTTGTATATTGATTTGGAAAATGTTTGCTTCGTGTTTACTTCTAGTTTCACCACCGATGGCATATTGAAAAATCAGTGATTGAGGAAGTAATTCACCTCGTTCATGTTTTATAATACTACTGTATTTTCTGTGTGCCTTGATGTCACAGTGAAGCAGGCAAAAATAAATCAGTCCCCATGCACATGAAACCGAGAAGGTATTACACTAAATGTTATCACTACTGTCAGCTGTGTGAATCTACAGTTTGGGCTACAAAGAAATCAGCCCCAGCCTCAGTTACATTCCATTTTGTGTGTTATTTATTTATACAGCGGTGCTTGAAAGTTTGTGAACCCTTTAGAATTTTCTGTGTTTCTGCATACATATGACCTAAAACATCATCAGATTTTCACACAAGTCCTTAAAGTAGATAAAGAGAACCCAGTTAAACAAATGAGACAAAAATATTATACTTGATCATTTATTTATTGAGGAAAATGATCTATTACTACATATCTGTGAGTGGCAAAAGTATGTGAACCTTTGCTTTCAGTATCTGGTGTGACCCCCTTGTGCAGCAATAACTGCAACTAAACATTTCCGGTAACTGTTGATCAGTCCTGCACACCGGCTTGGAGGAATTTTAGCCCATTCCTCCGTACAGAACAGCTTCAACTCTGGGATGTTGGTGGGTTTCCTCACATGAACTGCTCGCTTCAGGTCCTTCCACAACATTTCGATTGGATTAAGGTCAGGACTTTGACTTGGCCATTCCAAAACATTAACTTTATTCTTCTTTAACCATTCTTTGGTAGAACGACTTGGGTGCTTAGGGTCGTCTTGCTGCATGACCCACCTTCTCTTGAGATTCAGGTCATGGACAGATGTCCTGACATTTTCCTTTAGAATTCACTGGTATATTGGGGGCGTCGTGGCTCAGGTGGTTAAGGCGCCATACCATGAATGCGGGCGACCCGGGTTCGATTCCGGCCCGAGGTCATTTCCCGATCCCTCCCCGTCTCTCTCTCCCACTCATTTCCTGTCTCTACACTGTCCTATCCAATAAAGGTGCAAAAAGCCCAAAAAAATATCTTTAAAAAAAAAAGAATTCACTGGTATAATTCAGAATTCATTGTTCCATCAATGATGGCAAGCCGTCATGGCCCAGATGCAGCAAAACAGGCTCAAACCATGATACTACCACCACCATGTTTCACAGATGGGATAAGGTTCTTATGCTGGAATGCAGTGTTTTCCTTTCTCCAAGCATAACACTTCTCATTTAAACCAAAAAGTTCTATTTTGGTCTCATCCATCCACAAAACATTTTTCCAATAGCCTTCTGGCTTGTCCCCGTGATCTTTGGCAAACTGCAGATGAGCAGCAGTGTTCTTTTTGGAGAGCAGTGGCTTTCTCCTTGCAACCCTGCCATGCACACCATTGTTGTTCAGTGTTCTCCTGATGGTGGACTCATGAACATTAACATTAGCCAATGTGAGAGAGGCCTTCAGTTGCTTAGAAGTTACCCTGGGGTCCTTTGTGACCTTGCCGACTATTACACGCCTTGCTCTTGGAGTGACCTTTGTTGGTGGACCACTCCTGGGGAGGGTAACAATGGTCTTGAATTTCCTCCATTTGTACACAATCTGTCTGACTGTGGATTGGTGGAGTCCAAACTCTTTAGAGATGGTTTTGTAACCTTTTCCAGCCTGATGAGCATCAACAACGCTTTTTCTGAGGTCCTCAGAAATCATCTTTGTTCGTGCCATGATACACTTCCACAAACATGTGTTGTGAAGATCAGACTTTGATAGATCCCTGTTCTTTAAATAAAGCAGGGTGCCCACTCACACCTGATTGTCATCCCATTGATTGAAAACACCTGACTCTAATTTCACCTTCAAATTAACTGCTAATCCTAGAGGTTCACATACTTTTGCCACTCACAGATATGTAATATTGGATCATTTTCCTCAGTAAATAAATGACCAAGTATAATATTTTTGTCTCATTTGTTTAACTGGGTTCTCTTTATCTCCTTTTAGGACTTGTGTGAAAATCTGATGATGTTTTCAGTCATATTTATGCAGAAATATAGAAAATTCTAAAGGGTTCACAAACTTTCAAGCACCGCTGTATTTACTTATGACTGTGTGGAGGCCAAGAATTGACCCTTATTACCTCATCAGGCGTCATGTGCTGTCCGGCGTCATCCACATTTCATGAAAATCGCTTCTTCTCCCCCAATTCTTCACCGATTTTTATTCTTTTTTCGTAGGAAGGTAGGTCTGCCCAGGGTGCATATGGCTTCTACTCAAATGTGTATAATTGCAATTAATAATGAAGCTATGGAGTACCGTATTTTCCGGACTATACGTCGCTCCGAAGTTTAAGTCGCATCAGCCAAAAAATGCATTATGAAGACGAAAAAAACATATACGTCGCACCGGACTTCAAGTCGCACTTTTTTGAAGGGTTATTCTATCCGTAGACTCTGTGATTCTATCTGATAAGCGGCGCGTGGTTACTGCGCGACTGCATTGTTTATTTAATAAACGAACAGCTGAGCAGTGATAACGCGCCCTTTGCCCTGTAAGTAGCCTAGTCTGATTATTTTAAATATCTACTACTATCTTTAATACTATCACTATCGTTATTACTAATAGCCTATATTATTATTATTATTATTATTATAACTAATATTAGTAGCCTATTACTGATGCATTAATCAGTTTGCTTTTAGAATATTTTTACCGGTAGGGCTTATTATCGCCCCATGGCTCTTTCATCTGTGTTATTAAAGCTGTAGTCATCATCGAGGAGTGTCATTCTTCATTTTTGTCGAATTTTATTTCATCAAATCAGAGGTCAAGTAGGCTATAGGTATATCATCTCCAAAGACAGGTACGGTAGTAAAAACAACCGTCTAGTGAAAAACAACAACAACCGCTCAGAGAAAAAAACAGGCAGAAAGTGCGCCTGCCAGTTAACGTCATATCAGATAAAAACATTAAATGTTATTCAGACCATTAACACCATAACATCAGAGACAAAGAATAAAGTTCATCCCGCTGGCACTGCTTTTAAATACCCCACTTAAATCCTTAAAATGAGTCATTTAACTCATGTCTTGTGTGATCTGATCTCCAATGGTGAAATAAACCGGTTGTGATTTGAGTACAGTCTGTTATTTTAGAAGATACATTTAATATATAATTTAATATATAGCCTAATAAAAAATAATATTTTATAACATATCACGGCATATTACTGTCTGTAACTGTTCATCACTAAAGCGTTTTCTAAGATCATAATGTCTGATATTATTTTTTATTTTTTTACACACACAATAAGCGCGTGTGCGTAAAGTCTTTACGCACATGCGCTTAGTAAACCACCCCCCGCCTTTTTTTTTTTTTTTTGAGTCGCCGGACCCACCCACCTCCTGCGTTCCAGGACCTCCCACTTCACAAATTAAGCACTGCCTAAAATCATTACATAACTTATTTAAATAACTATAGGCCTATCATTAATAATAAAACACAGGTCAATCAAGTTTATCAAGCTGACGATTTCACTCCAAATCAGCAAATCCATTGAATTCCTCATCCTCGGTGTCGCTTCTGAACAACTCTGCCAACTCCAGCGGCAGACGAAGCACCGTTTCCTCTTCTTCTGCGTGGCTGTCGTCAGACTTGGCATCAGCTCCAGTTATTCCGCTGTGAAAAAAAAACATATATACGTCGCACCGGAGTATAAGTCGCATGGCCAGCCGAACCATGAAAAAAAAGTGCGACTTATAGTCCGAAAAATACAGTAATTACTGTAAGCCCTCATGAGCAGTTTCCACACATCACTTCTTCTCCCTCAGTTCTTCACCGATTTTGATTCTTTCTGGCATGAAAGTGGGGTACCTAGGGTGCATATAACTTTTACCCAGATTTGCTTCATGACAATTATTAATGAAAATATGGAGGAATTAAGCCTTAATGAGCAGCTCAACAAAAATCGCTTCTTCTTCCTCAATTCCTCAACATTTTGGATTCTTTCTGGAAAATAGGTCGGTATTCCAAGGGTGTATAGAGCTTCGATATATAGCTTGTATATAGTGTGAATAGCTTGTAACATTTATTGCATAAGGTGGCCCACTTTAGGTCATTCCTTCTGGACTAGATGGGGCCGGAGTGAGCTACGCCATTGTTGACGGTCTAGTTTTTATTCTATTGTATTGTTTTCTTGAAAGAAAGGAAGTGCTTACTCTGCTAGCTCATTTCTACTCGTTGGCTCTGCTTAGATGTAGAATTATATCTTGTCTATATCATGGGTGGATAGCCTGTATGATTTCTGTGTGCCCCTTTATGCTCGAAAGATGCTGTAAATCTCGTCTGTGTCTCTTGTCTGTTTGTAGGTTCAGAGAAATTGCCTGCTTTAGAGGAAATGGACGGAGGTGATAAAGAAATGACAGAGGAAGAGTGGATCCGTAGAGTCGCTGAGCTCAACAAACATCAGGTGATTATAACCATAGCACATTGCAATCATCTATCATTACATGGCACTTCAATAATAGTTTAGTATTTTACTACGGTGTACTTTTTAAAAATAAGGGATCATTATATTATTTATGCTCGACAAATTGTAGAATGGGCAAGTGAAATGTGCTTTAGACAACTCATGATCCATATTTATTCATTTTTATGAATGCAATTAATTTATTTCTTTAGGAAACTGTACAGAAGATGAAAGTGAGCACCAAGGAGATCTAAATGAAGAGCGATGGTGCATATGAGCAGATAAGAGAAGGATGAAAGTGGACGTGAATAGACTACCACACTTGTTTAGTCGACTGTAGTGATTTCCACATTTGTTTGTCCACCAAAAAGTGTGTTTTTACTTTATATTGTTTCATGTCATTGTGTTAATTATTCTAAACTTCAGTACGTACTGTTTTAATGTTAATTTTTTAAGGAGATCTCATAGAGACTTGCTCTGTGTTCACTACGACAATTTTTTGAGAAAATATATTTTATACTCCCACTTTTGAAATGGTGTTGGAAGTTACTCAGCAGTTGGGAAAGTTTGAGTGAATGTGTGGTTGTGCTCACGGTACTGATGCATGAGCTATATTATCACGTTAATGAACACTTGAAAATCAAAAGCAATCCAAAATCAACATGAAACGTGACATCACTGATAAACAGCACCAAGGCACTTAAGCTCTTTATCAGACGCGTACAATCATTTCTAATAAATGAATAAACCAGCAAAGGACAGATTGGGCTCGATCATGTAGATAACATTAATTATTCTATCCACATTCACTGAATATGAGCAATCGCACGCTCTGATTGGCTTATCTACTACTAGGCTATCAGCTCATATACTGTGAGGAGAGAAAAACAAAATGGCGGAGCATTTTGCTGAATGGGCGGCACGGTGGTGTAGTGGTTAGCGCTGTCGCCTCACAGCAAGAAGTTCCTGGGTTCGAGCCCCGGGGCCGGCGAGGGCCTTTCTGTGCGGAGTTTGCATGTTCTTCCCGTGTCCGCGTGGGTTTCCTCCGGGTGCTCCGGTTTCCCCCACAGTCCAAAGACATGCAGGTTAGGTTAACTGGTGACTCTAAATTGACCGTAGGTGTGAATGTGAGTGTGAATGGTTGTCTGTGTCTATGTGTCAGCCCTGTGATGACCTGGCGACTTGTCCAGGGTGTACCCCGCCTTTCGCCCGTAGTCAGCTGGGATAGGCTCCAGCTTGCCTGCGACCCTGTAGAAGGATAAAGCGGCTAGAGATAATGAGAGAGAGATTTTGCTGAATCAACTGAAGACGAAATAAAAACTACTCGAAAACAAAACCCCAAAAATTATCAAGTATTTAAAAGAAACAGAGATGATAAAAAGAATATATAGTCCGGGAGCCATGGGGTCGGACCCGGAATTTTTGGTTAAAGTTTTTTTTTTTGCTTTATCTTATAGATTTGAGGTAGCTCTTCAAGATTTAAGAGGGTGCCCAGTGATATTCCTTGGGCAATTTAATATATTAACCCTTTAATGCCCTATATGCCCAAATAATGGAAGAAAATACAAAAAAAATAATATCAGTGTAAATACTGATATTAAATGCACCAAGTTGGCTGTATCTGATAGGTATTCACATTTTTCTCTATATTTGTCATTCAAATACATCAAATGTGGATTAATTAACCCTTTCATAACTTTTCCAAATTAGCGATTTTTATACAAGTATTACATAAACTCTACAGTTAATACAAAATAATGATCAATATCTATGTAAGAACTATACAGCATGCAAAAGAACTATATACAGCATGCACACACACACACACTAATGACCAATAACTATGTAAACGAACTATATACAGCATGCATACACTCACACCAGTGATCCACTATGTAAAAGAACTACAGCATGCAATAGAACTATATACAGCATGCATACACTCACACCAGTGATCCACTATGTAAAAGAACTACTGTATATACAGCATGAAATAGAAATATATACAGCATGCATATACATTCACACCAGTGATCCACTATGTAAAAGAACTATATACAGCATGCAATATAACTATATACAGCATGCATATACACTCACACCAGTGATCCACTATGTAAAACTACAGTATGCAATATATCAAGCATGCAAAATGGCATATACAGCATGCGCGCACACACACAAGAATAGCAAAAGATACTGATTTTCAATTAACCAAATTGGCTGTACAGTATTCACGCTTTACTGTCATTCAAATTAGTCAAACGTGTAATTGACCCTTTCATAAATTTGCAAAATTAACAATTTTGATACAAGAACTACAGTACATAAAGCATGTACGTGCATGCATGCATGCACACGCACACACACTAATGAGCAATAATTATGTAAAATAATTACATACAGTATGCAAACACACACACAAAACACAAAAACTATTTAAGGAAAGAACTAAGAGTTCAGATGAAAAAAAAAACCCTCTAAACCCTTTGCCCGGAATCCGGAATTGCCCAAGGGATATCACCGGGCACCCTCTCATCTTAATGAGTAGACCTTGGACAACAACAAACAGCAAAAAAAAAAACTTTAACCGACGAAGCCAGGTTCAGCCAAATTTGGGCCTTTGGCTCCCGGACTAATAGCCCCCCCCCAGATATCTCCTGTTCCACACTGCAGCCCAGTCTGTGATGGTAGTGCACCTTTAAGTTGGTTTGCCAACTGCCAAAAAACCCTAAAGAAGAAGAAGAAACCCCCTAAAAATACCAAAAAAAGCAACAGAATATGTAATAAAAGTATTTGATGGGAAGAACGTGGGTTTTTTTGTTTTTTTCCAAGAATTATTACAGCATTTTTAACAAATTGCTCCCGTCATTTTGTCGGTTTGTTTACATTCTAAGCATAAATGATTTTGTTGGCTGTTTTATATAAAGATTTTATTTATCGACTTTGCAAGAAATAAAAATGCTCTGTTTTTCAAATTCCAGTGAATGTGGATAGAATAAAACAGTTATTCCGCTCAATCTCGGCGTGCATGGCTTATAGCCGACGAGGCGCGATCAACCCGATTTCGTGGAATAACTGTTAAATATTTTACAGTCAGCTTACAATAACATACCAGTTAAAATGATCAAGGTATTGTCGGAGATGTTTGAGTATTTCCACAACAACAGACCCAGTCTTGGAGAACAAATCTGAGGAGGACAACTTTTTGTGAAACATAGATTGAAAGCAGATTAAAAAGATGAATTTCTCTGCCTTAAAATGAATCAAAGTCTATCTCCGTTACTGATTATATGCAACAACAATTATTCTAAATGATCTGCTTAATTACGAATCAGTTAAATCACTGTCTCCCTTTTGATAATATAATCCAATGTGATTCGATTTCATCACTCATGGATCTTTGACTAATAGGAGGATATCTTCTTAATCTGGTCAAATGTATGGATGTACTGTTTAAGATGAATGAAGTAAACCCTAATTCAAGACTCCGCCTTCTCTGAAGTCGATAAAGAATAAAACATGAGTGTGATGTGCTGTCACCAACGCAAAGCTGATTATTTCCCCAATTATGACACATTTTTAAACTCGTTTATTAGGCTTAGATTATGTGGACCATCCACCATTCAAGTCCCTGTGTAGGTTGTTGCTATAGTAAATCTGATATAAATGGCATTTATAAATAATACAGGGTGTACTGTATGTACACTGGATACAGGAGCGACTGAATAATGAATCTTGACCATGATTTATTAGATTTTTTTTTAGGAAAATATGTTGTTTTAACTAAAGAGTACTGACAATGACCGTTCTGGGGTGGGTTTCCCAAAAGCCACTGAACACGAAGAGCATCTTAACTCGGAGAGAGAGTGCTCATTGTGCTGCTCACTCTACCATTTAACAATGATCTTTGTGCTACGATGCTTTTGGGAAACTCAGTACTGGTCTCTGTTAGGTTGAGCTGGGAATCAAACCCGGGTCACTGGTGTAGTAACCCAGCAAACCCCCCCTAGACCACCAGGGGAATGACTCAAGTGCAGAGGAGTGAGACGAAAGTTAGAGTTCAAACAGTTTATTCACCAAAGTCCAGAAAATCCAAAGTTTGTGAAAAAGCAAAAATCCACAAAAGAAAAAGACCAACACACAGGAGATACAAAAAACATCCAAAAGTCCAGAAATCCAAAACCAAGGCAAAGAAAGCAAAAATCCAAACGCTCAGAAGATACAAAAACACAAGTAGACAGGCAAGGTACACAGAACAAAGGTGACTAGTAATGCACAGCACAAAAAACTCAGTGACAAGACACACAAACTGGGGTAGTATAAATACCCAAAGTAATTGAACACATGACCAGGACAAAATTGGCAATTAAGAAAGGGCGGGACAGTTAACAAGGCACATGACTAACAAAACAGAGAAGCACATGGCTGTCAAAATAAACACAAACCACCTAGCTGTCAAAACAAACATGACAAGTAAAAGATACAATAGCGGCCTCTAGAGGCCAAGATAGTCCCAAGCCTAACACTCTTAGCCTCACTCACACACACATTACATTACATTACTGGGTAACTCACTGTCATTTATTTACTTTGTATTCTTGTGGTACGCTGCCCGTGAATCGTTCATTTTCAACAGCCAACACATCTGGTTTAGTGCCAATAAACCATCTCATCTCATCTCATTATCTCTAGCTGCTTTATCCTGTTCTACAGGGTCGCAGGCAAGCTGGAGCCTATCCCAGCTGACTACGGGCGAAAGGCGGGGTACACCCTGGACAAGTCGCCAGGTCATCACAGGGCTGACACATAGACACAGACAGCCATTCACACTCACATTCACACCTACGGTCAATTTAGAGTCACCAGTTAACCTAACCTGCATGTCTTTGGACTGTGGGGGAAACCAGAGCACCCGGAGGAAACCCACGCGGACACGGGGAGAACATGCAAACCCCGCACAGAAAGGCCCTCGCCGGCCACGGGGCTCGAACCCGGACCTTCTTGCTGTGAGGCGACAGTGATCACCACTACACCACCGTGCCGCCCCCAATAAACCATGTACCGTATTAAATATTATGAACTGGCTTGGTGTATCTTGTTTCTGTTTACATTTTTAATACCATTTGCGAAACAGATTACACGGGGGGGGGACAGATATACAACATAGAGGATATGACATGGCGGCGCGAAGATATGAAGTTTATCTTTGAGCTGGGAATGTATATTTCACAAGAGAGCGACATAAATGAGTGAAATATTTTTCAGCACGAGAAGGTAAACTTCATATCTTTACGCCACTGTAATATTCTTTTTATTACAGAGACACATGCGCACACACAAAAAAAGCACAAGATAATCAAAAGAATTTTCATTTTGAACCGGTTTGCCATTTTGACAACTCACGTCAAAAGTACACTGGAAGTGATGTCATCAGAATGAAGATATTGGAAAATGTGTCACTCTGGTCCGGGATGTAGTTTGCATGAAAAATATGAGTGTTTTAACACTAGAAGATTATTATACAGACACATTTACAAACAAAAAGTACCCAAATTTATCAAAACAATTCATCGATATCCTCATGAGAGAGGATATTGGAAAACATGTTACTCAATGACCCGGATGTAGTTTGTATGAAAAATACAAGTGGTGTATTTCCCTGTAAAACACATATTTATTATATATACAACCCTGATTCCAAAAAAGTTGGGATAAAGTACAAATTGTAAATAAAAACGGAATGCAATGATGTGGAAGTTTCAAAATTCCATATTTTATTCAGAATAGAACATAGATGACATATCAAATGTTTAAACTGAGAAAATGTATCATTTAAAGAGAAAAATTAGGTGATTTTAAATTTCATGACAACAACACATCTCAAAAAAGTTGGGACAAGGCCATGTTTACCACTGTGAGACATCCCCTTTTCTCTTTACAACAGTCTGTAAACGTCTGGGGACTGAGGAGACAAGTTGCTCAAGTTTAGGGACAGGAATGTTAACCCATTCTTGTCTAATGTAGGATTCTAGTTGCTCAACTGTCTTAGGTCTTTTTTGTCGTATCTTCCGTTTTATGATGCGCCAAATGTTTTCTATGGGTGAAAGATCTGGACTGCAGGCTGGCCAGTTCAGTACCCGGACCCTTCTTCTACGCAGCCATGATGCTGTAATTGATGCAGTATGTGGTTTGGCATTGTCATGTTGGAAAATGCAAGGTCTTCCCTGAAAGAGACGTCGTCTGGATGGGAGCATATGTTGCTCTAGAACCTGGATATACCTTTCAGCATTGATGGTGTCTTTCCAGATGTGTAAGCTGCCCATGCCACACGCACTAATGCAACCCCATACCATCAGAGATGCAGGCTTCTGAACTGAGCGCTGATAACAACTTGGGTCGTCCTTCTCCTCTTTAGTCCGAATGACACGGCGTCCCTGATTTCCATAAAGAACTTCAAATTTTGATTCGTCTGACCACAGAACAGTTTTCCGCTTTGCCACAGTCCATTTTAAATGAGCCTTGGCCCAGAGAAGACGTCTGCGCTTCTGGATCATGTTTAGATAGGGCTTCTTCTTTGAACTATAGAGTTTTAGTTGGTAATGGCGGATGGCACGGTGAATTGTGTTCAGATTATGTTCTCTGGAAATATTCCTGAGCCCATTTTGTGATTTCCAATACAGAAGCATGCCTGTATGTGATGCAGTGCCGTCTAAGGGCCCGAAGATCACGGGCACTCAGTATGGTTTTCCGGCCTTGACCCTTACGCGCAGAGATTCTTCCAGATTCTCTGAATCTTTTGATGATATTATGCACTGTAGATGATGATATGTTCAAACTCTTTGCAATTTTACACTATCGAACTCCTTTCTGATATTGCTCCACTATTTGTCGGCGCAGAATTAGGGGGATTGGTGATCCTCTTCCCATCTTTACTTCTGAGAGCCGCTGCCACTCCAAGATGCTCTTTTTATATCCAGTCATGTTAATGACTGTAGCGGTTGCTAGGCGTGGGTGGAGCACAGAGGACGGCAGGACAGAGATCAGGTTCATATAGGGTTTTTTTATTGTCAAACTTTTCAGTCTACACAATGTATTATTCGGAGGCTAGAGACACAGACTAGCGTCTCGTTCGGCGATGAGCTCTCCGCTCTCCTTCCCTAAATAGGGTGCGGTCACTGGGAAGACACACACAAACACAGGTTAATTGCTGTCAGGTGTAGTGATTCTGCCACTTACCTTCCCTGACTCCGCCCTCCTGTCACAGACCGGCGCTTGACCACGCCCCCGCTGCCACATACCCCCACCGCCTGACTCAAGTCGGGTGGCCGTCCGGCCTGCAGCCGACTCCCCCCCCCCCCCCCCCCCCCCCCCCCCGACGGGAGAGGAAGTCCGCCACGACCGTCTGCGCCCCCGGCCTGTGGACCACCTTAAAATTGAAGGGTTGGAGTGCCAGATACCAATGGGTGATCCGCGCGTTGGCATCCTTCATGCGGTGGAGCCACTGGAGGGGCGCGTGGTCTGAACAGAGGGTGAAAAGGCGCCCCAGCAGGTAGTAATGGAGGGCAAGGACCGCCCACTTGATCGCCAGACACTCTTTCTCAATCGTGCTGTAGCGCCCATCACGCACTGACAGCTTCCTGCTAATGTACAGGACGGGGCGGTCCTCCCCCTCCACCTCCTGGGACAAAACCACCCCCAGCCCTCTGTCCGACGCATCGGTCTGCAACACAAAGGGGAGAGAAAAGTCAGGGGAGTGTAAAAGTGGCCCCCCACACAGTACAGCCTTCACTTCAGAGAAAGCCCGCTGGCATTGCTCCGTCCACTGGACCGGATCTGGTGCCCCCTTTTGAGTGAGATCAGTCAGCGGGCTGGTGACGTCCGAATAATTAGGTATAAACCTACGGTAATAGCCAGCCAGCCCCAGGAACTGTCTCACCCCCTTTTTGGTCTTGGGCCTCGGGCAGGCCGCAATCGCTGCCGTCTTATTAATTTGGGGATGCACCTGCCCGTTGCCCAAGTGGAAGCCCAGATACTGTACTTCCACCCGCCCAATCGCACACTTCTTTGGGTTGGCTGTGAGCCCCGCTCGCCTCAGCGACCTAAGGACGGCCCTCAGATGTTCAAGGTGCCTCTGCCAGTCATTACTATAGATGATAATGTCATCTAGATAGGCGGCCGCATAAGTGGTGTGAGGGCGGAGGACTCTGTCCATCAGCCGCTGAAACGTAGCGGGTGCCCCAAACAGCCCAAACGGAAGGGTGACGAATTGGTGTAAACCAAACGGTGTGGAAAAGGCCGTTTTTTCTCGGGATAGTGGAGTCAAGGGGATCTGCCAATATCCCTTCGTCAAATCCAGTGTTGAATAAAAGCGAGCAGTGCCGAGTCGATCGAGCAACTCATCAATACGAGGCATTGGGTACGCATCGAATTTAGACACAGCGTTGACTTTTCTATAGTCCACACAGAACCGGACCGACCCATCGGCCTTGGGTACCAAGACCACCGGGCTGCTCCAGTCACTGTGGGACTCCTTGACGATGCCCATTTCGAGCATGGTCTCAAGTTCTTCCCGAACCACCTTTTTTTTGTGTTCGGGTAGCCTGTAAGGGCGGCTACGCACTACTACCCCCGGGGGCGTCTCTATGTGGTGCTCTATGAGGTTGGTGCGACCAGGCAGGGGCGAGAACACATCCGAAAACTCGGTCTGCAACTGGGTGACCTCCGTGAGTTGGGTCGGGGAGAGGTGGTCTCCACAGGGGACCGGAGAGGTGCGTGATGCCAATGCCCCCTTTTGAACCTCCGGCCCCAGCTCCGCCTTCTCCGGAACCACCGACACCAACGCCACGGGGACCTCCTCATTCCAGAATTTAAGTAGGTTGAGGTGGTAAATTTGTAGTGCCCCACCCCTGTCCGTTCGCCTCACCTCATAGTCGACGTCCCCGACTCACCGTGTGACTTCAAAGGGCCCTTGCCACTTGGTGATCAATTTGGAGCTCGACGTGGGCAACAGTACGAGTACTTTATCTCCCGGTGTGAACTCCCTAAGGCGCGTACCCTTGTTGTACAGGCGGGCTTGCCGTTCTTGGGCCTGCCGCAAATTCTCCTGGGTTAGGTGGGTGAGCGTGTGGAGTTTTGCGCGCAGGTCCATAATGTATTGAATTTCGTTCTTACTTTCTGAAGGTTCCTCCTCCCAATTTTCCCGCAGCACGGCTAGGATGCCGCGCAGCTTACGCCCATATAATAATTCGAACGGGGAGAACCCCGTGGAGGCTTGGGGGACCTCCCGCACTGAGAACAACAAGGGCTCGAGCCACTGATCCCAATTACGTGCGTCCTCACGAATTTTTTAATGATATTTTTGAGGGTGCAATTGAACCGTTCCACTAAACCGTCCGTTTGTGGGTGATACACGCTGGTGCGGATCGGCTTAATCCCCAATAACCCATACAGTTTGCGCAGTGTCAGTGAAATAAATGTGGTGCCTTGATCAGTCAGAATCTCTTTCGGGATTCCAACTCGGGAGATGACGCGGAAGAATGCCTCCGCAATACTGCGTCCTGAGATATTGCGCAGAGGCATTGCTTCCGGGTATCGTGTTGCATAGTCCACCAGAAATAATATAAAGCGGTACCCTCGTGCTGACCGATCTAATGGCCCGACGAGATCCATCCCAATTCTCTCAAACGGGGTCTCGATTAATGGGAGGGGGCGCAAAGGCACTTTGGGAATGGCCGCCGGATTTACTAACTGGCATTAGCGGCATGCCGTGCACCACCTACGAACATCGCCGCGAATCCCCGGCCAATAGAATCGGGCCATTATTCGGGCTAGTGTCTTATCCTGCCCTAAGTGTCCAGCCATGGGATTAAAATGAGCCGCCTGGAATACCAATTCCCGGCGGCTCTTTGGAATTAAAAGTTGCGTGACTCGCTCTTTAGTCTGAGTGTCCTGCGTCACTCGGTATAACCTATCCTTCATAATCACGAAGTAGGGGAAGGACGGGGTGGCGTTCGGCTGGAGCGTTTGACCATCGATTACTCTCACTTGGTCAAACACATGTCGCAGAGTCTCGTCTCGCGACTGCTCTAATGGGAAATTGGCGAGGGATTCCCCAAGAGAGAGAGGAGGGGCCGGCGTAGACGGCTCTGCGACAGCTGCTCCCGCCAAAGCGACACCGGGGCCTCCCCCCGTTAAATGGCAGGACCCACTCTTGACTAAGTGTGTCATCAAATCCCGAAATCCCGGCCAATCAGTCCCCAAAATTAAAGAGTGGGTAAGGCGAGGATTAACCGCCGCCTTCACTATAACTTTTTCCCCTCTGAAAAAAATGTGGACCGACACCAAAGGGTAGCGGTGAACATCCCCATGCACACACAACACCTTCACCCCCTGTGCTCCCCCCAATGCCTCGTTTTGAGCCAGGCTTTGGCGAATTGAGGTCTGATTACAACCAGAATCCACCAACGCCTGATATGTAGCCCCTTGGATACTCACCGGTATGCGATACACTCCGGCCCGATCGAGGGCGGCCTCTGGCGTGTCGGGGATCCGAACCACCGCGCCCACTTCCATTGCCGTGCACTGCTGTTGAAGGTGGCCCGGCTCCCCGCAGCGCCAGCAAACCGGCCCGGGCTTTCCCTCTGCACCAGTGTTCTGGGGCTCACTCACCTGAGGGGGGGGGGAGAGACAGACACAGAAGGGAGAAACGGGAGGGCACCGCGGGTGCGGCGGGCCGGCTGGGGTGGTGCCGGCCCCCGTCTCCGCGGTGGGGGAATGGGGCGAGGACGGGACACAGAAGGAGGGGGGGAGAGAGAGAGAAGAGGAGAGAAGAGAAGACACCGTCTGCTGTCCTGCCGCCGGAACAGCTGCCAAATGATCCTCTGCCAGCTCGACTGCCTGATCCAGCGACGCCGGGTGGTGGCACTGGACCCACTCCGCGGTTTCTGCTGGTAAGCGAGCAATGAATTGTTCCAGCACCACCTGGTCGATGATCCCCTCGGCGTTGCGGTTGTCGGCCCTCAACCACTGCCAGCAGGCGTCCCGGAGCTGCTGGCCAAACGCGAACGGCCGGCCGACTTCCTCCAAGCGCAAAGCATGGAAGCACTGGCGCTGTTGCTCTGGAGTGCGCCCCACGCGCTGGAGGACGGCCCGGCGGAGGTCCGCGTAGACCAGCCGGCGGTCGGCGGGGAGCTGTAGCGCGGCCAGCTGCGCCTCTCCCGTTAGGAGGGGGAGGAGGCGCGCTGCTCCATCGGCCACCCCGAGGCTTCTGCGACTTGTTCGAATAGCGTGATGAAAGCCTCGGGGTCGTTCTGCGGACCCATCTTGGTGATGGTGAGGGGAGACGGGCCCGCGGCCGGAGCGCTGGTGGACCCCGCCGACGTGAGGAGGTGCCGGAACGCCTCGCGGTCTTCCTGCTGGGCCAGCACCAGGGCTTCGAAGCGTTGCTCTTGTTCCTTCCGGAGGGTGACGAGCGCCTGGTGCTGGCTTTGCTGGGCCGTGGCGAGGGCGTGGACCAGGTCGGCGAATGGGGAGGACTCCATGGGGCTGATCGGCTGGTGCTCCACTCTGAATTTCCGGGTTTCAGCACCACTGTAGCGGTTGCTAGGCGTGGGTGGAGCACAGAGGACGGCAGGACAGAGATCAGGTTCATATAGGGTTTTTTTTATTGTCAAACTTTTCAGTCTACACAATGTATTATTCGGAGGCTAGAGACACAGATTAGCGTCTCGTCCGGCGATGAGCTCCCCTGCTCTCCGCTCTCCTTCCCTAAATAGGGCACGGTCACTGGGAAGACACACACAAACACAGGTTAATTGCCGTCAGGTGTAGTGATTCTGCCACTTACCTTCCCTGACTCCGCCCTCCTGTCACAGACCGGTGCTTGACCACGCCCCTGCTGCCACAATGATCTATTGCCAATTGACCTAATGAGTTGTAATTTGGTCCTCCAGCTGCTCCTTTTTTGTACCTTTAACTTTTCCAGCCTCTTATTGCCCCTGTCCCAACTTTTTTGAGATGTGTTGCTGTCATGAAATTTCAAATGAGCCAATATTTGGCATGAAATTTCAAAATGTCTCACTTTCGACATTTGATATGTTGTCTATGTTCTATTGTGAATACAATATCAGTTTTTGAGATTTGTAAATTATTGCATTCCATTTTTATTTACAATTTGTACTTTGTCCCAACTTTTTTGGAATCGGGGTTGTGTATATATAAGCTCTGCAGCACGTTGGTGTAGTGGTTATCACTGTTGCCTCACAGCGAGAAGGTTGTGGGTTCAAACATGACAGCCAACGGGGGCGTTTTTGGGTGGAGTTTGCATGTTCTTCCTGTGTCTGTGTGGGTTTTCTCTGGGTGCTCCAGTTTCCTCCAACAGTTCAAAGACAGATTAGGTAAAATACTCAGCCACTGGGGTTGTGCAAGCCAGTGTGTACTTGGTGCTGGTCCCAAGCCAGGATAGATTTGGGAAGGTTGCATCAGGAAGGGCATCTAGCATAAAACCTATGCTAAATCAAATATGTGGAAAATAAATTGGATGATTTGCTGTGGCGACCCCTAATGGGAGCAGTTGAAAGATGAAGAGCAGTAATTTTATATGTATATTTCACAGTTATTCCACGAAATCGAGTCGTACATCGTTTATCAGCCATGTACGATGAGATTGAGTGGAATAACTGTTTAATTATGTCCACATTCACTGGATTTTGAGAAACAGAGCATTTTTATTTTTTGCAAATTTGATTGATGTCACTTGGCTCACGTTGATTCTGACCAAAGGTCATGTCCCACATTGCACACTGCATATAAAGCAGCTGAGTGTGCACTCGAGACTCAGTTACAGCCTGTAACAGAGAACAGAGCAGCACATCTGGACAGATTTCTACTGACTTTTCCGAACAGAAGATTGCGTATCAACAAACCACTGCACCTTCCCAGCTGTGAAGTTATAATGTAGCTGCTGTACAGTACACTAACAGCTATCCGTTTTTTGCACGCAGAACCATGGAGTCTTTCCCCAGCGTCAGTGCAGGAAGCCTGGATTTAGACCTGTCGTATGTGCAGCATGCCAACTTGAACCTGGAGCGCATCACAGAGCCGCAATGCAAACAGATCCAACAGCTTCACCTGACATACAACAGCCTCACATTTTTCCCCTCTTCCCTCTGCATGTTTTCCAACCTGGAGTACCTGGACATGAGCAACAACGCGCTCGTTGTTTTCCCTGAAGACATTCTGCAACTCACCAAACTAAAGACGCTGGTGGCGAAAAATAACCAGCTGGACGAAGCATCATTTCCGAAGCAGTTCAGTTCGATGCTCATCGAGACGCTGAACTTCAGTGGGAACCGATTTAGAGAAATACCAAGCCAGTTCCTGGAACTGAGTCAACTGCGCTCTCTGTCCATGGGAGGAAACAGATTAAAAAGCATCCCAGCAGAAATAAAAAAGCTCACCAGGCAGGTCATAGTTTTATCAGCTTCTGGAAAAGACCACAAGAGCAGACAAAATTAGCCAATGTATAAGACAGGGCTTGATTTGATTTTTGGTCATTAAAGGACATGGGACATGAAACATAAATGCACGCTATATCAGTTTCTTTCCATTAAAAATATGAAATAATTGCATCAACAAATACAAAATTATCTATTAAATTCAGCAAAATCGTTATATTCGTGATGATTATATGGCGTTTCTGCTCGAGTTCCGATATGCATATTTTACAACCGGAAGAGCCACTGTCACGTGATCATACGTCACAAAAACTTTCGGGTACAGCACAAGCGGGTAGATGAATATGGAGAAGTGTGAATCGTGATGATGACGAATGCGACAAAATAGTTTTTGTGTCTTGGATGACAAGAAAATTGTTTCGTTTTTAGAGTGTTTAACGTACATTGAACATCATGGGGCGGCACGGTGGTGTAGTGGTTAGTGCTGTCACCTCACAGCAAGAAGGTCCTGGGTTCGAGCCCCGGGGCCGGCGAGGGCCTTTCTGTGTGGAGTTTGCATGTTCTCCCCGTGTCCGCGTGGGTTTCCTCCAGGTGCTCCGGTTTCCCCCACAGTCTAAAGACATGCAGGTTAGGTTAACTGGTGACTCTAAATTGACCGTAGGTGTGATTGTGAGTGTGAATGGTTGTCTGTGTCTATGTGTCAGCCCTGTGATGACCTGGCGACTTGTCCAGGGTGTACCCCGCCTTTCGCCCGTAGTCAGCTGGGATAGGCTCCAGCTTGCCTGCGACCCTGTAGATCAGGATAAAGCGGCTAGAGATAATGAGATGAGATGAGATGAACATCATGGTGTATTGCGACCTCCCAGTCAGTCAGACGCGCTGTTACTCCTGTTAGCAATGTAGCTAGGCTCAGTATGGCCAATGGTATTTTTTGGGGCTGTAGTTAGATGCGACCAAACTCTTCCACGTTTTTCCTGTTTACATAGGTTTATATGACCAGTGATATGAAACAAAGTTCAGTTACACAAATTGAAATGTGGCGATTTTCTATGCTATGGAAAGTCTGCACTATAATGACAGGCGTACTAACACCTTCTGCGCGCTTCAACAGCGCATTGATACCTTCACTCGGAGTTGTACCATTATTTTTTAGACAGGGCGGACGGACCAGGGCATTCGCCCGCCTGGCCGTGCCCGACGAGGAGCGCTCTCGGCCGGCTTGGGAGGCAGACGGCAGCCCCTCCTGGAAGTGTGGTTTTACCATGGGCCTCATGCGGAAAAATGCCGAGGTGCATTCGCTAAGCGACTGAAAGCCGAGGTAAGGATTAGTATTATAATTTTGGGTGTATCAATTATTGATTATCATAATTCTGACTCGTTTCGCCATTTTGAATGTTTTCATCTCGGACTCTGGAAGCATTGTATCTCAATCAATCTCGAAAAATATCAGAAAAAAAAAACTAGCTTGCAACGGACTTTAGCTAGATCTATGATGAACTTTCAATGTATGATACAAAAATAATACTTCTTTCAACAGATCATTAGCCTTTGAGCAGAATTGTTTTTAACTTACCAGGATGTGTTATCGAGCCGACCGCTTTCAGTTTCATGGGGATTGAATGAACTCTCACTCTCAGAATCATCTGACCCATCAGAGTAAAGACAAGATCCATGTTCATGTGAATTTCCAGCTATCGGTTCGAATTGATAGGGTCTAACTTCACATCTCTGTGAAACATCGGGAATGTCACTGTCGATGGTGTCCATTTCGGTAACCTGTTTACATTAGATTCCCAAGCGCTGGCTCCTTGGAAAGTTTTTGTGACGTCACGGGTCACGTGACCACCGAGCTAATTAATGAATCATTGTTTTACGCTGATGTATAAAAAAGTTGAATAATGTGATGATTTTCACATTTTTGACGCCCTGCAGTGATTTAGATGGCATTTCTTATGTCCTTTATACATAATTATACCCAGAAAAAAATCCATGTCCCATGTCCTTTAATGCATTTGAATACCCGTAAACATATGACTGTATTGATTTTACGGCTCTATAGTTCCTGAAACTCAAAAATATTTGTTTTTAAAGACCATTTTGATTTAAGCCAACATTCATTGAATGTTTTATCTGTTTCCATAGATCGTAGCCTAATGATTAAACATCACAGAGATGTGAGGTGGCATGTGAGGTCGTATCTAACTGGGGACCCTGGGGCTGTGAGGCAAAAACACTATAGTTTACCGCCATGCCACCTCACATCACAGTCTGTAGTTAGACCCTGAGCTCAGGTTACTGTCTACGTGGCATTTGTGTCCATGTTATCCTCATGTCTACATAGGTTTCCTCTGGATTCTCCATTTTGCTTGCAAAAACATGTCTAGGATCAACTCTAAATCACCCTGAGGTGTGTGTGTGGTGTCATGTGATTGACTGGTGTCCCTGTCAGCTGCTTTTTGTCATTAACTTCAAGAGAGAGAAAAAGAAAGAGTGGTTAAGAAACGACTGTATCAATTGAGTAATGGCTTCATCACAAATTTGCAATAAGATGCTGAGAAAATAAGATACCAAAAGTTGTCATGTATATCTAACAAATAAAAACTAAATAGAGGCGTGACGGGGAAGGAACAGAACTTTTGTCCCAGTTGCGACTGAACCCCTACTTATGCAAAAGGATAAGATATCCATCCATTATCCGTAACCGCTTATCCTGTGCAGGGTTGCAGGCAAGCTGGAGCCTATCCCAGCTGACTACAGGTGAAAGGCGGGGTACACCCTGGACAAGTCACCAGGTCATCACAGGGCTGACACATAGACACAGACAACCACTCACATCTACGGTCAATTTAGAGTCACCAGTTAACCTAACCTGCATGTCTTTGGACTGTGGGGGAAACAGGAGCACCTGGAGGAAACCCACATGGACAACATGCAAACTCCACACAGAAAGGCCCTCGCCGGCCACGGGGCTCGAACCCGGACCTTCTTGTTGTAAGGCGACAGTGCTAACCACTACACCACCGTGCTGCCCAAGGATAATATATACACTATCTAAAAACTACAGAAATTCTATTCGGAGATAGGAAAATTACTTTCCTTTTTACATTACTTTCATAATATATATATATTAACTTGGTGTTTGTCCTGTTTTGTCGCATGACAAGCTGGAATTAAAATGGATTTTTGGAGGGTGAGCACAATTTGATTTACACAACATGCTTACCACTTTAAAGGTGAAAATTGTTGTTTTATTGTGACACAAACAATAATTAAGATGAAAAAAACAGAAATCTGGAGTGTGCATAGGTATTCATCCCCCAAAGTCAATACTTTGTAGAGCCACCTTTTGCTGCAATTACAGCTGCAAGTCTCTTGGGGTATGTCTCTATTAGCTTAGCACATCTAGCCACTGGGATTTTTGCCCATTCCTCAAGGCAAAACTGCTCCAACTCCTTCAAGTTAGATGGGTTGCGTTGGTGTACAGCAATCTTCAAGTTATGCCACAGATTCTCAATTGGACTGAGGTCTGGGCTTTGATTAGGCCATTTCAAGACATTTCAATGTTTCCCTTTAAACCACTCCAGTGTAGCTTTAGCAGTATGTTTAGAGTCATTATCCTGCTGGAACGTGAGCCTTCGTCCCAGTCTCAAACCTCTGGCCGACTCAAACAGGTTTTCCTCCAGAATTGCCCTGTATTTAGTGCCATCCATCTTTCCTTCAGTTCTGACCAGCTTTCCTGTCCCTGCAGATGAAAAACATCCCCACAGCACGTTCTCAGGGTGCTGGGTTTGCGCCACACATGGCATTTCCCATGATGGCCACAAAGATCAATTTTAGTCTCATTTGACCAGAGAATCTTCTTCCATGTGTTTGGAGAGTCTGCCACATGCTGTTGGGCAAACTCTAAATGTGTTTTCTTCAGCAATGGCTTTTTTCTGGCCACTCTTCCATAAACCCTGCTCTGTGGAGTGTACGGCTTAAAGTGGTCCTAAGGACAGATACTCCCATCTCCGCTGTGGATCTTTGCAGCTCCTTCAGTGTTATCTTTGGTGTCTTTGTTGCATCTCTGATTAATGCCCTCCTTGCCTGGTCTGTGAGTTTTGGTGGGCGGCCTTCTCTTGTCAGGTTTGTAGTGGTGCCATATTCTTTCCATGTTGCTATAATGGATTTAATGGTGCTCCCTGGGATATACAAAGTTTGGGATTTTTTTATAACCCAACCCTGATCTATACTTCTTCACAACTCTGTCTCTGACCTGTTTGGAGGCTCCTTGGTTTTCATGTTGCTTGCTTAGTCATGTTACAGAGTCAGGGTCCTTCCAGAACAGGTTGATTTATACAGACATCATGTGACAGATCATGTGACACTTTGCACACAGGTGGTGTTAGGACTGGGACTGTTTTGGCCTCTAGAGGCCGCTGTTATTTCCTTTTCTTGTCATGTTTGTTTTGGCCTCTAGAGGCTGCCACTGTTTCTGTGTTTTATGTTTGTTGTTTTCCATGTGTCTTGTGCCCCGCCTAGTCCTCATTAGTGTCACCTGTGTCCTATTTTAGTTTGTGTATTTATACCCCTGAGTTCAGTCCTCTTGTCACGGAGTCTTTGTGCTGTTATGTTTAGCTCCAGTTACCTCTGTTCCGTGTTCCTTGCCTTTGTCTTTTTGGTTTTGCACTTTGCTTTTCTTTTTGGACTTTTTGGACTTTATATTTACTGTTTTTTGGATCTTCTGAGCGTTGGTATTTTGCCTTTTCTTTTCTAGTTTTTTGGCTTTTGTATTTGACTTTGACCTTTTGGATATTTTATTTTTCCCTTCATCTTCTGAGCGTTTTTTGGATTATATTTTTTTTGGACTGTAAATATTGTAAATAAACTTTTTGATACTTTTCTACTTCCGCCTCACGCCTCTGCACTTGAGTCATCCCCCTGGTGGCCTAGTGGGGGTTTGCTGGATTATCACACCAGCGAACCAGGTTCAAATCCCAGCAAAACCCTAACAGAAAGACTCCGTCATGACCGACTCAGCAGAGGCTGCTTCAACTGTCTACCCGGCCAACCTTCAGGGAATTATGGCAGCTTTGACATGCTTCGGAGCGACCATGGATGTACCATGGGCTTCAGCAAATTGGGAAAACCCTGGCACAGCTGACACCTCTGCCTGCATCTCCTCATCCTGATCCGGCTCCTGCTCCAGTGCCTCCCGCCACACTGTCTCCTTCACCTCGCGAACCCAGCCTTCCTGCACCACAGAGGTATGACGGTGAGTGCTGGGAGTTCCTTACCCAGTGCCAACTCACCTTTGAGCTCCAGCCTACCACCTACACTACGGATCGCTGCAAGATCGCCTTTGTGATAACCTTGTTAGCTGGTAAGGCACGAGCTTGGGCAACAGCTATCTGGCAGAGACGGGGACCCAAGTGCTCTGATTTTGAACTGTTTACTGAAGAGATGCTTCGGGTCTTCAACCAGGCGGACATCAGTACCGACGCAGCCAGAAAGCACATGTCCATCCGGCAAGGAGGAAGCGTCGCAGACTACGCCATATCGTTCCGGACGCTCGCAGCAGTCAGCGGATGGAATGAGGCTGCCCTGGTTTCAGCCTTTCACCATGGTTTGTCTGACCCCATCAAGGACGGCCTGGCCTCTATTGGATGCCCAAGTGACCTTGAAACTCTGATCTCACATGCTATTCGTCTGGACAACAGGATTAGAGAACGCCGCCAAGTCCTGAGCCTCCCCGGCCTCACTGCCTCAACATGGAGCCCGTCTACCTCCTCCAGTGACTGTCCAGAGCCCATGCAAGTTGGCCGTACTCGTCTCTCCGTAGCCAAGAGGGAGCGCAGAAGGAGGGACAAGTGCTGCATCTACTGTGGCAAGCCTGGTCACTTCCGAGCATCATGTCCCGAGCTCTTGGGAAAAGGACCGCCCCGTCCAGCCGAGGGAGGGTTGTGACGGGGCCTACCCTCTCTCCCGGACTCCCTGGCCAAGGAATCTACATCCCGGTCTCCATCTCCTGGGGTGAGTCCGTCCACTCTTGTCAAGCCTTGTTAGACTCAGGGGCGGCTGGAAACTTTATGGATATCCACTTCGCCCAAAGCATCAATGTCCCGACTGCGCCCTTTGAAGTTCCACTGTCTGTGTCTGCCCTTGATGGCCAAGCGTTAGGTGATGGAAGAGTCACCCAAGTTACTTCTCCAGTCTTCCTCCAGTCTCAAGGTCACAAGGAAGAAATATCCCTGCACCTGATTCCTTCACCTGAGTTCCCAGTTATTCTAGGTCTTCCTTGGCTTACCCGCCACAACCCTCGTATAGACTGGGTCACCAGCCAGGTTGTGGAATGGGGCCCTGCATGCCATGCCTCTTGTCTGCTTTCTAGCTCTCCTTGTGTCTCCTGCCGAGCCCCCTGATCTCACCGAGCTATCTCAAGTTCCCACAGAGTACTGGGATTTGAAGGAGGTATTCAGCAAGAGCAGGGCCGCCATTCTTCCTCCGCACCAGGCCTACAACTGTGCCATCGACTTGCTCCCTGGGACTACCCCTCCTCGTGGCAGACTGTTTTCCCTCTCTCAGCCAGAATGCAAGGCCATGGAGGAATACCTCAAAGACGCCCTGGTCTCTGGGTTCATTTGACCCTCCACCTCACCTGCTGGTGCTGGCTTCTTCTTTGTCGGCAAGAAGGATGGGGGGCTCCAACCATGTATTGACTACAGGGGCCTGAACAAGATCACTGTGCGCAACCGATATCCCCTTCCGCTGATGTCCACAGCATTCGACCTGCTCCAAGGCGCCACCATCTTCACCAAGTTGGACCTACGGAACGCATACCACCTCATCCGTATCCGACAGGGAGACGAGTGGAAGACTGCCTTTAACACCCCGTCTGGGCACTACGAATACCAGGTGATGCCCTTCGGACTCACCAATGCACCAGCTGTTTTTCAGGCCCTAATCAACGACGTCTTGAGGGACATGATTAACCTGTACGTTTTTGTCTACCTCGACGACATCCTTATCTTTTCCAAGACCGTGCAGGAGCACCGCCACCATGTCCGCCAGGTTCTCCAGAGGCTGCTACAGAACAATCTGTTCGCCAAGGCCCAGAAATGCGAATTTCATGTTCCCGAGGTCTCCTTTCTGGGCTTTATTGTATGGACAGGCCAACTCCAAATTGACCCAGCCAAGACCCTGGCCATCCGGGACTGGCCCACTCCCAAGTCCGTCAAAGAGGTTCAGCGGTTCATAGGATTTGCTAACTTCTACCGCAAGTTTATCAGGAACTTTAGTTCTGTAGCAGCACCCATGTCGGACCTCACCAAAGGGACAGGTGGATCTTATGTCTGGTCTCCTCAGGCAGAAAAGGCATTCAAAGACCTCAAGCACCGCTTCTGCATGGCACCCATTCTGGTCCTCCCGGACACCTCCCAACCATTCATCGTGGAGGTGGACGCTTCGGACAGTGGTGTCGGCGCGGTGCTCTCTCAACGTTCGGAAGGAAAGCTGCACCTCTGTGCTTACTTCTCCCACCGCCTGAGTCCTGCAGAGTCCCGGTACGATGTGGGGGATCGAGAACTGCTAGCAGTCAAACTGGCCCTTGAGGAGTGGAGGCACTGGCTGGAGGGAGCGCAACATCCATTCCTGGTTTGGACTGACCACAAGAACCTGGAGTACCTCCAGCAAGCCAAGAGACTGAACCCACAACAGGCTAGGTGGGCCCTGTTTTTCAGTCGGTTTGACTTCACCCTCTCGTACCGCCCCGGCTCCAAGAACACCAAACCTGACGCACTGTCCAGGCTGTTCTCTGCCACTAACAGGGAGAGTGAAGTCAGGCCTATTATCCCTGTGTCCCGGATTGTGGCCCCTGTCCGCTGGGGTATTGAGGAGGCCGTCCGACGAGCCCAACGCCAGGACCCCGGTCCTGGGACGGGGCCACCGGGCCTCTTGTACGTCCCACATCAAGCCCGGGCCAAGGTTCTCCAGTGGGGTCACTCTTCCCCTCTCACCGCCCACCTGGGAGCTCGGAGGACCCTGGACTTCCTGAAAAGATGCTTCTGGTGGCCTAACATGGAGAAGGAAGTAAGGTCATTTGTCCTGTCCTGTGAGGTCTGCACCAGAACCAAGAACCCGCGACAGCGTCCCCAGGGTCTCCTGCATCCTCTGACCATTCCCCGGCGTCCCTGGTCCCACGTGGCAGTCGACTTCATCACGGGTCTCCCTGAGTCTCAAGGTAACACTGTCATTTTGGTTATAGTCGACAGATTCTCGAAGGCCTGCCGCTTCATACCACTGTGCAAACTCCCTTCTGCTCTTGAAACAGTCAAACTTATTTTTAATCATGTCTTCCAAGTCTTTGGTCTCCCACAGGACATCGTCTCAGACCGAGGGCCCCAGTTCTCCTCCCGAGTGTGGCACGGGTTCTGCAAGGTCATCGGAGCCACTGCCAGCCTCTCCTCTGGGTTTCACCCACAGTCCAATGGCCAGACGGAGAGGCTCAACCAGGACCTGGAAACCACCCTGCGAGGCCTGGCTATGGATAACCCGACATCGTGGAGCACCTGGCTGCCATGGGCAGAGTACGCCCACAACACCCTGCAGTCATCGGCCACCAAGCTGTTGCCATTCCAGTGCCAATTCGGGTTCCAGCCACCTCTGTTCCCGGACCAGGAGGAGGACGCGGGGGTGCCCTCGGTCAACCAATATGTGAGACGGTGTCGCAAGACCTGGAGCAAGGTCAGGAAGACCCTCATCCAGACCTCCAGAACCAACCAGACTCAGGCCAACCGCCATAGAAGACCTGCCCACACTTTCCGCCCTGGGCAGCGGGTTTGGCTGTCCACTAAGGACCTTCCGCTGTGGGTGGAGAACCGCAAGCTTGCTCCTTGCTACATTGGCCCCTTCAAGGTGGTGCGCAGGGTGAACCCTGTCGCCTACTGGCTCCAGTTGCCCCGGACTCTGAGGATCAACCCCACATTCCATGTTTCCCTGTTGCGGCCCGTACTGACGTTCACGTATGCCCCTGCCCCTAGGAACCCCCCACCCCCCCGCATCTTCCAGGGTCAGACTGTGTTCACCGTGCATCGCCTGCTTGACTCCTGCCGGGTCCGTGGCGGGCTTCAATATCTAGTGGACTGAGAGGGCTATGGTCTCGAGGAGCGCTGCTGGGTTCCCGCTCGGGACGTCTTAGATAAAGAACTGTGTCGGGACTTCCATTCGGCCCATCCGGATCGCCCTGGGAACGTCAGGAGATGCTCCTAGGGGGGGTCCTGTTAGGACTGGGACTGTTTTGGCCTCTAGAGGCCGCTGTTATTTCCTTTTCTTGTCATGTTTGTTTTGGCCTCTAGAGGCCGCCACTGTTTCTGTGTTTTATGTTTGTTGTTTTCCATGTGTCTTGTGCCCCGCCTAGTCCTCATAAGTGTCACCTGTGTCCTATTTTAGTTTGTGTATTTATACCCCTGAGTTCAGTCCTCTTGTCACGGAGTCTTTGTGCTGTTATGTTTAGCTCCAGTTACCTCTGTTCCGTGTTCCTTGCCTTTGTCTTTTTGGTTTTGCACTTTGCTTTTCTTTTTGGACTTTTTGGACTTTATATTTACTGTTTTTTGGATCTTCTGAGCGTTGGTATTTTGCCTTTTCTTTTCTAGTTTTTTGGCTTTTGTATTTGACTTTGACCTTTTGGATATTTTATTTTTCCCTTCATCTTCTGAGCGTTTTTTGGATTATATTTTTTTTGGACTGTAAATATTGTAAATAAACTTTTTGATACTTTTCTACTTCCGCCTCACGCCTCTGCACTTGAGTCATCCCCCTGGTGGCCTAGTGGGGGTTTGCTGGATTATCACACCAGTGAACCAGGTTCAAACTTCAGGATTTCAACATACTTTGCTTGAAATTTAAGCTGTTTGCTTTTAGATGTTCTTTAGTCTGAACCCTCTGACTTTGGTCATCTTCCAATTCCATTCTCATATTTTAACTGCGCTCTTCCACATATGTGAGCTTGCAGACACTACAGCGATTGGGTAGTGTCACTATGATTGACAGGGGAGCGAAAGTATATCATCCCCCCCCCACCTAGATAGACAACATGACCTATTTTTCTCCCTTGCCTCTTGTCCACAGATGATTGTGACATCTTCAGGATGTAAAACTTGCAATTCTCTGCTTGTGCCACATGGCATCCAGGCTGTAATTTATTAAAGCCTTTCTGTCATTCATTCTTCTATTTTATTAACCATTGGAAATGAAATATAACTGTAATATAATTAAGTCTGCTTATAACTTGTGCTTGTTTCAGTGGAAAATGTAAGAGGGGAAAAAAACCAAACTTTCCAGTATGTAATGTGTTTGATCATTTCGGTCTGGTTGTATATCTCACGACTGTACTCCTGTTCCAAATATTTTGCTGCTGAATCATTTGAAGGCTGGAGATGCTGTATCTGGGAGGGAATCTGATCTCGTTCATTCCTCCTGAGCTGGCTAACTTGCACCTCCTCAAGTACCTGGTGCTATGTGACAACTGTATCCGGAGTGTTCCACCTCAGCTATACAGGTAACGGTTTACATTTACTTTCGACTGTACAACCCCGATTCCAAAAAAGTTGGGACAAAGTACAAATTGTAAATAAAAACGGAATGCAGTAATTTACGAATCTCAAAAACTGATATTGTATTCACAATAGAACATAGACAACATATCAAATGTTGAAAGTGAGACATTTTGAAATTTCATGCCAAATATTTGCTCATTTGAAATTTCATGACAGCAACACATCTCAAAAAAGTTGGGACAGGGGCAATAAGAGGCTGGAAAAGTTAAAGGTACAAAAAAGGAACAGCTGGAGGACCAAATTGCAACTCATTAGGTCAATTGGCAATAGGTCATTAACATGACTGGGTATAAAAAGAGCATCTTGGAGTGGCAGTGGCTCTCAGAAGTAAAGATGGGAAAAGGATCACCAATCCCCCTAATTCTGCGCCGACAAATAGTGGAGCAATATCAGAAAGGAGTTCGACAGTGTAAAATTGCAAAGAGTTTGAACATATCATCATCTACAGTGCATAATATCATCAAAAGATTCAGAGAGTCTGGAAGAATCTCTGTGCATAAGGGTCAAGGCCGGGAAACCATACTGGGTGCCCGTGATCTTCGGGCCTTTAGACGGCGCTGCATCACATACAGGCATGCTTCTGTATTGGAAATCACAAAATGGGCTCAGGAATATTTCCAGAGAACATTATCTGTGAACACAATTCACCGTGCCATCCGCCGTTGCCAGCTAAAACTCTATAGTTCAAAGAAGAAGCCCTATCTAAACATGATCCAGAAGCGCAGACGTCTTCTCTGGGCCAAGGCTCATTTAAAATGGACTGTGGCAAAGCGGAAAACTGTTCTGTGGTCAGACGAATCAAAATTTGAAGTTCTTTATGGAAGTCAGGGACGCCGTGTCATTCGGACTAAAGAGGAGAAGGACGACCCAAGTTGTTATCAGCACTCAGTTCAGAAGCCTGCATCTCTGATGGTATGGGGTTGCATTAGTGCGTGTGGCATGGGCAGCTTACACATCTGGAAAGACACCATCAATGCTGAAAGGTATATCCAGGTTCTAGAGCAACATATGCTCCCATCCAGACGACGTCTCTTTCAGGGAAGACCTTGCATTTTCCAACATGACAATGCCAAACCACATACTGCATCAATTACAGCATCATGGCTGCGTAGAAGAAGGGTCCGGGTACTGAACTGGCCAGCCTGCAGTCCAGCTCTTTCACCCATAGAAAACATTTGGCGCATCATAAAACGGAAGATACGACAAAAAAGATCTAAGACAGTTGAGCAACTAGAATCCTACATTAGACAAGAATGGGTTAACATTCCTATCCCTAAACTTGAGCAACTTGTCTCCTCAGTCCCCAGACGTTTACAGACTGTTGTAAAGAGAAAAGGGGATGTCTCACAGTGGTAAACATGGCCTTGTCCCAACTTTTTTGAGATGTGTTGTTGTCATGAAATTTAAAATCACCTAATTTTTCTCTTTAAACAATACATTTTCTCAGTTTAAACATTTGATATGTCATCTATGTTCTATTCTGAATAAAATATGGAATTTTGAAACTTCCACATCACTGCATTCCATTTTTATTTACAATTTGTACTTTATTCCAACTTTTTTGGAATCGGGGTTGTATTATCTATATGCATTTGCATGTCTTATCGATTCACTTGAATGTGATGTGAAGCAGTGATATAAGCACCTAACATACAATATTTGAATAATATTTTTGAACATCAATTGCAAAATTATGGCCATAATTCGTATCAATTTTTCCTCTTCTTGTTCTTCTTTTGGCTGCTTCCATTCGGGGTCGTGACAGCAGATCTGTTCCACATATTTGATTTGGCATAATTTTTACACTGGATGCCCTTCCTGTTGCAACCCTCCCCAATCTATCCTGGCTTGGGAATGGCATTAAATATGCACTGGCTTGTACAATCCCAGTGGCTGGGTATTTTACCTAATCTACATGTCTTTGGACTGTGGGGGAAACCAGAGCACCTGGAGGAAACCCACGTAGACACAGGGAGAACATGCAAACTCCGCACAGAAAGGCCCCCGTTGGCCGTGAGGTTCGAACCCGTAGCCTTCTTGTTGTGAGGCAATAGTGCTAATCACTACGCCACTGTGCCACAAGTTAGTACTTTTTATTAATGTAACCTCATGCACTTACAGTATTACATTACATTAATGACATTTAGCAGACACTCTTATCCAGAACAACATACAACGTACCCAGAGCAGCCTGAGGAGCATTTGGGGTTGCTCAAGGACACTTCAGCCTTTCCTGCTGGTCCAGGGAATTTAACTGGTGACCTTTTGGTCCCAAAGCTGTTTCGCTAACCTTTAGGCCATGACTTTCTCCAATTAGATCTAGAGAAAACTGAAAACAGGCCAAACATTGTCAATAACCTACCAACATCTGTGTTTCCTCTTGTGGTGTCTCTCTAATGTTCTATATAATATGAGACACTCTTAAGCTTTCTCAAACTTGCATTAACTTCTTTTTTTTACATCTGGAAAAACATCTGGTTATGAATTTGTTTAAAATGGCTCGCCAAGAAGCATCCACATTTATACAAATCTACTTTTTCTAAAACAAAAAAAAACCCCAGGGTTTTGTCTCATCTCATCTCATTATCTGTAGCCGCTTTATCCTGTTCTACAGGGTCGCAGGCAAGCTGGAGCCTATCCCAGCTGACTACGGGTGAAAGGCGGGGTACACCCTGGACAAGTCGCCAGGTCATCACAGGGCTGACACATAGACACAGACAACCATTCACACTCACATTCACACCTACGGTCAATTTAGAATCACCAGTTAACCTAACCTGCATGTCTTTGGACTGTGGGGGAAACCGGAGCACCCGGAGGAAACTCACGTGGACACGGGGAGAACATGCAAACTCCACACAGAAAGGCCCTCGCCGGCCACGGGGCTCGAACCCAGGACCTTCTTGCTGTGAGGCGACAGCGCTAACCACTACACCACCATGCCACCCCCAGGGTTTTGTAATTTTCCTAATTTAGTGTAATTTTCCTTGTGTTACCTCTCTATAATGGTTTTACATATCATCTGGCAACATTTCCATGTTTCATTGCCTGACCCAAACTTCAGTGGAGGAGAAGAAACATTTATTAACTATGGCATATATGTAATAACGTAGATAATTAGATAGCTAGGCAAACTTATCGCTATATATGTGTATTACATTTTTCTGATTTCTGATTTCTTCCTAATGTTTGTCAGGCTGCAGGCACTTGTGGACATAGGTACAGGGGAGAGCGGGGAGAAGCAAACTGCAGACTGAGCCAAAACAAAGTGCAGGAATCATAGTCAGAGTAACGGGCGGGGGTTGGTCAATCAGCAAACAGGATAATGCAGAGAAAACAACAGAGCAAGGTCAGGGACTGAACGTAGATAATGGTCTAAACACGGGAAATCGGGCAGAAAGTAAACAGCTCAGTAAAGTTAGGCACAGAAACACTAAACAATACTTCGCGACACGAGTGTGTGAGAGCTGAGCTTAAGTAGGCGAGGTGATTGCTGAAGAACGAGAGACAGGTGCAATTAGTAATCAGGTGACAGAGGGCGCAGTGACTCTTGGGTGAAAATGGTATAAAATATATAATAATAATAATAATAATAATAATAATATGATTTCTTGCCAGAAACCATATATCACATCATCACCAGGAATCATAAAATTTAATACCAAGTCTTAATATTATCCAGAAACCAAATTTAGATCCAATTATTAGACTTATGTGTTAGCTGTTCATGTATGATTTAATTTTCTGTCTGTCCCCCAGGCTGCACTCCTTGCTGTCTCTCAGTCTCCATAACAACCTCCTGACATTTCTACCACGCGAGCTCCTCAGCCTCGTGCACCTACAGGAGCTCAGTCTTCGCGGCAACCCTCTGGTAGTGCGCTTCATCAAGGACATAACCAATGACCCCCCGTCCTTGCTTGAGCTGGCAGGACGGACCATTAAATCCCACAATGTTCCATACCTCGTGAGTGACCTCCCAGCCAACCTGTGCCGCTACCTGAACTCAGCCAGCAAGTGCCCCAACCCCAGATGTGCAGGTACAGTAAGAAACAGAAGCATGGAGGACAGAGTCCAAGGCTGATGTGTTTGAGCATATGTTTGTTTTTCAAACAGCATTGAAAATCTGAAGAGGCAGTTGGTGTATTTTAGGATATGACCCTGAACCTGAACAAATAAACAACACACCAAAGCAGACAAAATAACAGTGTAGGCTGAGTGCAGACTAAACAGTTTTACTCCTGATTATTTTGACTCAAACAAGTTTTTTTTTTATCTGCAACAACCCCCACAATCATTTTAATCCACTATCCTAAGCAATCATTTCTGGTGTAGGAAACGTTAAAGTTTCTATGTAGACTCTATAAGAGAGGGTATCCCGTTCAGAAAAGGTTCAAAGTTGAATCTTGAAGGTTCAACCAGCCAAAGAACCCTTCAGAGTGTAACTAAGTGTAGGGCATTTCCTGACACAATTTACCCAGTCAGTGAAACCACAGATGTACCATATACCGTTTTTTTCAACTGTTCTTGAGCACATACGGAAAACAACAACTAATGAGTGCTCAATGTTAAAACTCTCAAGGGATAAGGTGGAAACAACAACACTAATGGTGAAGACCATTCTGAATTTTGCGTAGACTATGGAAATTAAGTTTCTATGTAAACAAGTGCAGAAACAGTGACTACAGAAAATTGTTCACGTGATTAAAAATCTGATTAACTGTTCTCAAGTTTATTTTTTGAAGGCAGTAAGACTAAGATTTGTGGTTGAACTCACCAATTCTGGGCTGACAAGACTACAGATTGCAAGTGATAAGATTTGTCTCGTGAAAAGTAGTACAGAAATTCAGGGATTTTAAAAGTTGTGTTGTGTCCATGTTAAGGGTGGTGAGATGTGGTGAGTAGGATCCAAAAGCAGAAACACAGACCTGTAACTCATCTCATCTCATCTCATTATCTCTAGCCGCTTTATCCTGTTCTACAGGGTCGCAGGCAAGCTGGAGCCTATCCCAGCTGACTACGGGCGAAAGGCGGGGTACACCCTGGACAAGTCGCCAGGTCATCACAGGGCTGACACATAGACACAGACAACCATTCACACCTACGGTCAATTTAGAGCCACCAGTTAACCTAACCTGCATGTCTTTGGACTGTGGGGGAAACCGGAGCACCCGGAGGAAACCCACACGGACACGGAGAGAACATGCAAACTCCACACAGAAAGGCCCTCGTTGGCCACGGGGCTCGAACCCGGACCTTCTTGCTGTGAGGCGACGGCGCTAACCACTACACCGCCGTGCCGCCCGACCCGTAACTCCAATAATAAAAAAGATTTAATAGGAAAAAATAAACCAAAAATAATCCAAAAAACTAGGGACAAAAAATGAGGCAGGCAAGGACAAAAAATGCTAGCATGAAAAATAGTCCAGACAAAAAACTTGACACAAAAACGTAGTGCAACAAACATGAAAAAAAGACAAAAACATAGTGCAAAAAACTGTGACAAGAAACAGGCAAAACAGAGAGCAAAAATCCAAGAAGTGATAATGGCTCAGAGGCGACATGAAAAACCAACAAGACGTTCTGGTAAAGTCCCCTTCTGAGAAAGGCCCTTTTATGCACAGCAGAGCAAACCAGGAAGTGAATGCCGGCAAGATGAAAGTCCCGTCCCAGATCCGGATTGGCGCTGAACTGGGAGATAATAAATCTCCAGAGTGGAAGTCTGGGGCGGAGCATGACAGTCCACTACATTATCAGCCATAGAGTACTTTGTGGAAATCGAACCGAACTTTTCCCAGCCATGAGATTAAAGAGCAGAGCTAATTTCTGGGCTGGAAAAATGGAAACAGATATCTCCATCCATTATCTGTAGCCACTTATCCTGTGCAAGGTCATGGGCAAGCTGGAGCCTATCCCAGCTGACTATGGGCGAGAGGCAGGGTACACCCTGGACAAGTCACCAGGTCATCACAGGGCTGACACATAGAGACAAACAACCATTCACACTCACACCTACGGTCAATTTAGAGCCACCAATTAGCCGAACCTGCATGTCTTTGGACTGTGGGGTCAAACCGGAGCGCCTGGAGGAAACCCACACAGACACGGGGACAACATGCAAACTCCACACAGAAAGGCCCTCGTCGGCCACTGGGCTTGAACCCAGAACCTTCTTGCTGTGAGGCGACAGTGCTAACCACTACACCAACATGCTACTCCTAAAGAGACACCTGAAATAAAGATATTAGCCACATTCATTTCAGGGTAATACCACAGATATCAGAGTTTCTCCAAGGTATTTTTTTTAAACAGCATCATTATTATAAATCTGGAGACAATTTAAAACTGATTGTATGTCATTTTGCCAATTGTAATTCACTATACTGGGTGGCACAGTGGTACAGTGGTTAGCACTGTTGCCTTACAACAAGAAAGTTCTGGGTTTGAGCCCAGTGGCAGGCAGGGGCCTTTCTGTGTGGAGTTTGCATGTTCTCCCCATGTCTGTGTGGGTTTCCTCCGGGTGCTCTGGTTTCCCCCACAGTCCAAAGACATGCAGTTAGGTTAACTGGCTACTCAAACTAGCTAGTACTGACCAAAAGTAGTGCAGCAAAGGAGCGGCTAGCCGGCTGTACTTACTTATCCATGTAATCCAAGGAGAGGGACCCAACCCAGAACACACTGGATGGGTGAAGAATAATAATTCACAATAAGACTTAAATAGTTGAGTTGCAGGCATTTAAACATAACTGTTAGCTAGTTCACTTAACTAGCTAATTGTAGTTGTGGGCTGAATTCCAAATCCCTTCTTACTATCTGTAGTGGTACTCTGACAAGGACAGTGAATTCTTAGGGATAGTTTTGAATCTGAAATCTATCAAGATACTGGCCTTCGATATCTTCCATTCACTGTTAGCCATGTTAGAGTCGACACAGTAGGTGGACATGAAGCATTAAAAGCATTAAGAATGTCTCTTCAGCCCATTTGCTTGTGCATCTTCTCCTTCAACAGGTGTATACTTTGAGTCACGAGTGCCCCACATCAAGTTCATCGACTTCTGTGGAAAGTACCGCCTGCCCCTCATGCACTATCTCTGCTCTCCTGAATGTAGTTCTCCCTGCAGCTCCAACTCACAGAGCGACGCTGAGTCAGAGGACGAGAGCAGCGTGTCAGAAGACAAGCTTCAGAGGGTGCTGCTGGGATAACAGACTTAAACAATCTTCTACAAGTCTTAAAGAATAACAATAGTCCCGGTTCAGTGTTGAATAGCAACTTCCTGGTGAGCATGTCCATGGACATTCATGACTGAGCTTAAAGTGGCCCATAAATTGATGTAGTCTACTATTGGCCAGTCCAAGTGATTGATTTGCTTGATTTGACCCCTAAACATGTGCATTTCTTCTTGGTCTATATTACGTTTGATGGCTTGTTCATGACCACAGTAGTCATCTTGTCTACATCTTTGATTTCAACATTCCATGAGTGGTGGTAAAGACATCTTTTTCACATCTTATAAACAGTTTTGTGCTCACTGGGTCACACAGTCGATGCTCTTGGAAATCCTGAAGATAGCATTTGTCAAATACTAGTGCATTCCAGTCTCTACTGGAAGGACACAGGTCAACATTCTGAGACAAGGACCTCCAGATAAGGCACAAACTGCATTGGACAAATACAAGTCATTGAAAAACTATATGGCCAAAAAGTATGTGGAACCCTGACCATCACACCCATATATTTCCACTTCTAAAACCATGAGCTTTAACAGTGCAAATTGGTGGTCCCAATTTTTTTTTATAAGAGCCTCCACGCTTCTGGGAAGGCTTTCCACTAGATAATAAAACATGTCTGTGGGGATTTATCCATTTAGCCACAACAGCATTAGTGAGATCACGCATTGATGTTGTTGAGGAGATCTGGTATGCACTCAGTGTTCCAGTTCATCCCAGAGGTGTTCAGCGGGGTTGAGGTCAGGCACTTGAGTTCTTCCACTCCAACCTTGGCAAACCATGTCTTCTTGAAGCTTGCGTACTGCACAGTATCACTGTCATGATGAATAAGGTTTGGGCCTTTTAGTATCAATGAAGGGAAATCTTAATGCTACAGCATTAAGATATTCTAGACAAGTGTGTGCTTCCAACATTGTGGCAATAGTTTGGGGAAGAAACACATATGGGTGCGATTGTCAGGTGTCCACAAATGTTTGGCCATGTAGTGTAATTTATCTTGAATTGAAGCATTTTTAACTTAGTATCAATATATACGTAGCTCGATGCAATGTAAATGTCCAGTTGTTGTTTATGTTTCAAATATGTTTTATTTGAGCAATATATATATACAGTATATACATAAAGTATGTCGCGTATCTTTCACACGCACATGTTTCATCATTTGTTGCTCTTTTTCCTTTTTTCCCCATGAACACCCGTACACACACAAAATACTCACAGGACCAAAACACAATAGAACGAAAGAAAACAAAAAACATGAATTAAAAAAAAAAAAAAGACTCTCCATTAATTTAGTCTCAGAGTTCTATTCCCGACTCTCTCCAGCCCCACCCCATTCCTCCGTCAAGCTTGTTGACATTAGGTGTACCATGATTTTAATTTGCCAGATACTTAATTAGAGGTGACCACACCTTATCAAAGTAGGGGAGTTTGTCCATTAGAGTATATCGTATTCTTTCTAGGTGGAGTGTGTTCATAAGATCACTGAGCCACAACTTTGTAGGAGGGGCCTCCTTCTCTTTCCAGTGCATGAGAAGCAACCTCCTTGCAGTAATAAGACTGTAGGAAAGGAAACATTGCTGAGCGTTGGTCAACTTCATAGTATCATCAGACACACCTAAAATGATAATTAGTGGGTCTGGTTCCAATTGGATTTGAAGTATTTCAGATATTGATTTGAAAATATTGATCCAATAAGCCTGAACTTTGGGACAGTCAACAAAGCTATGTAGTAGTGTATCATCTGCTGACAGGCATTTGTCACACAACGGGGAAAGCTCAGGATATATTTTATGTAATCTCTCCTTGGAATAGTGAAGACGATGTAGGATTTTAAATTGAATTAAGCAGTGTCTTTCATTATTAGAGCATCATGGACGTGCTCCAACCCCCCCTTCCATGTTATATCAGAGATCACAATGCCCATTTCTTCCTCCCACTTCGATTTTATCCGGTTGGAATCAACTGGACTAAGGGATTGTAAGGTGTTATATATGTAAGATATTGCTTTAACCGAGCATGATGTGAGTCGGAAACATCCATCTAGACTAGAACCTGCAAAGGTCTCAAAATTTGGTAGGTGTTTCCTTACATAGTCTCTTATTTGCAGATATCTAAGGTGGTCAATCCCTTGCAACTTATATTTACTCTGTAGTTGTGCAAAGGAGGCAAATGTATCTCCAATGTACAAGTCTCCTATTGTGTGGATGCCTGCCCCTTTCCAAAGCTTAAAAGCACAGTCCAGATTAGATGGTGGAAAACTAGGGTTTCCAACAATGGGTAGGGCATAGGATATGGGAGGTAAGTTAAAGTGTGATCTAATTTTTTTCCAAATACGCAAAGTGGTGTGGATCACTATACTGCTCTTATATACAGACTCTTCAACGACGGACGGAGACAGAAGGATGGCTCCCAACGAGTAGGGTTGACATGCGTCTTGTTCCAACTTAAGCCAATTTGGTGGAGATGTTGTGTCATCTAACCAGTGTGTCATAATCATAATATTTGAAGCCCAATAATAAAAGAGAAAATTTGGGAGTGCAAGGCCCCCCTCTCCTTTAGATTTGCAGAGATGCCTCTTGCCAATTCTGTGTGTTTTGTAATCCCACAAAAAGGGGTTTACAATCGTGTCTAATTGTTTAAAGAATGAGTTGGTAAGAGACACTGGGATATTCTGAAATAAATACAATAATTGGGGTAGGAATACCATTTTAATAGCATTAACTCTGCCCAGTAGTGATATTGGAAGAGTCCTCCAAAATTGTATTTTTGACTGTAGTTCAGACAGTAATGGAGGAAAATTTGCATTGAATAACGTATTGTGGTGTTTCGTAATTTGGATTCCCAAATATGTACATTTGTCCAGTGATATTTTGAAAGGGAGAGTCTGTAACCAAGAGGCATCTTGCATATGTATTGGCATTAGTTCGCTCTTATTCCAATTTATCCTATACCCAGAGAAGGTCCCAAATATATTGATTTTCTCTAAAATTTTTACAATAGTGGTTTCCGGCTGAGTAATATACAAAAGAACATCATCAGCATATAATGATATTTTATTTATTGATTTTTCTGATATATGACCATAAATTAAAGGGTCTGAACGAATGCTCTCAGCAAGAGGTTCAATTACAAGGGCGAAGATCAAGGGAGACAAGGGGCAACCTTGTCTTGTGCCTCTGTGTAGAGGGAAACGAGGAGATAATATTTGATTTGTGAGGATTTGCACCGAAGGGCTGTTATATAGGAGCTTGACCATTGAAATGAATTTTTGACCGAATTTAAATCTTTTCAAGGTTTCGAACAGGTAAGGCCATTCGACTTGGTCGAATGCCTTTTCTGCATCGAGTGACAGAATGGCAAGCTCTTCTTTCTGTCTATCAGTAGAATATATTATGTTGAATAGCCGTCTGAGATTAAAAAAAGACTTTCTATTTGGTATAAAACCAGTCTGATCTGGGTGTATTAATTTATTTAAAAGAGGGCTCACTCTATTGGCCAAGACTTTAGAAAACAACTTTCCATCCAGATTTAATAGGGAGATGGGACGATAAGAGCCGACTTCTTCTGGGTCTTTAGCTTTTTTATATATAACTATTATAACTGCTTCAGTTAGCGTTGGAGGTAAAACACCGTCATTGTTAGCATGGGTGAACACCTTATGTAAATACGGACAGAGAATTTCGCTGAACTTTTTATTGAGGTATTTCACCTGACGTCACAGGGTCACGTGACGCCCGGTGTCCACCATTTTGGACGGCAAGCTAGCTAATGTCAACAACAGTAGCTGGTATGTTACTGTAGCAATATTTACGTTCAGTCATTTGGATGACTGTTAAAACCTTTCAGTCTCAAGTTTTTCCTTTACTGGATTTACTAGTTTACTGAGCTAGCGCGCGCTGGCTCCCGGCTTGGCCGGCGAGCGCTGGCTCCCGGCTTGGCCGGCGAGCGCGCGCTGGCTCCCGGCTTGGCCGGCGAGCGCGCGCTGGCTCCCGGCTTGGCCGGCGAGCGCGCGCTGGCTCCCGGCTTGGCCGGCGAGCGCGCGCTGGCTCCCGGCTTGGCCGGCGAGCGCGCGATGGCTCCCGGCTTGGCCGGCGAGCGCGCGATGGCTCCCGGCTTGGCCGGCGAGCGCGCGATGGCTCCCGGCTTGGCCGGCGAGCGCGCGATGGCTCAGTAAACTAGTAAATCCAGTAAAGGAAAAACTTGAGACTGAAAGGTTTTAACAGTCATCCAAATGACTGAACGTAAATATTGCTACAGTAACATACTAGCTACTATGTTGTTGACATTAGCTAGTGCTAACAGCTAGTTGCTAATACACTGCTACAACTACACCGACCCTAATAATACAGTTCTTGGTCATTGCCTGGTAACAGCAAATTTATAACGGGCCATGTCTCAACGGACTAAGAAGTTATTTCAGTGACATTTAATAACATTTTGTTTATCCTGAGGACCGAAAGTAAATGAAAATGTGAAAAAACCTTAGCTGTAATCAGATGGCGACCACCGGCTCCAGGGACGACCCGCTGATGTAGGCATGTTACCCAGCCTGACACAAAATATTTGTAGGCATCCAAACTCTTATACGCTTTCAGATCAATACCTGTGTATGGCGATGGGTTTTTAATGACATAGGTATACAGATCATGTGGGCCGAAGTCAGGTAAAGACGAGGGCTTTGTGTACTTCCGTACATCAGTGAACAATCCTGGTGGAAGCAGGTAAACGTCGTTCTCTAAGCCTGCTAACCTCAATTTTTGCAAATACCTCTCCCTCTGCTCACCCTGTAAATGCCCTACGTCGCTGGATAGTGAAGGTGTTTTCTGCATCTCGCTCCTTTTTCTTTTATGTTTTTCGTTTGTCGCCTTCCTCGCATTCAAACTGATTCGAGCTGTGCCGTCCAAAATGGCAGCATCACATGACTTGGTCACATGAGTGAAATACCTCAATACAGCTCCCCTGGGAGGCCATCAGGACCAGGGGCTTTGTTACTTTTAAGTGACATGATGGCCCTTTGAATTTCCTCAACAGAAATTTCAGAGTCCAGGTGGGCTGACTCTTCTTCATCTAATTGAGAGAGGTTGCAACCATCTAAGAATTCTTGCATAGCAGCGTAATCTAAATTTTTATTGGATGTATATAAAGTTTTATAAAATTGTAAAAATCGGTCATTAATATCTTTGGGTTTCATCAAAACATCCCCTTTGGCTGACTTAATTTTATGTATTATACGATCATTTTCTTGCTTTCTAAGTTGCCGCGCTAAAAGTCTGTGTGGTTTGTCACTAAACTCAAAATATTTCTGTCTGATGTATAAAAAAGACTTACTAACTTTTGCTGAGAGTATCTTGTTGTATTCATATTTTAGGGATGATATCCTTTTATACAGATCACCAGACGGTGTCCTAGCATTCTCTTTATCTAGTATATTAATTTGCTGCTCTATTTCCACTAATCTGGCCCTATTCTTCTTTTTTCTGTATGCTTCAAATGAAATAACACAGCCTCTAAGGAAGGCTTTAAATGCCTCCCATAGTATAGCAGGGGAAGTCTCTGTGTTGTCATTAGTTTCAAAATAAAGAGATATTTGAGCTTTTAGATATTCACAGAACTCCTTTTCGGTTAGTAAGAGAGGGTTTAATCTCCAGGTCCATTGTGCTCTCACCATATTCTGAATAGCCAAGGTGCAAGTGAGAGGGCTGTGATCTGAGATCACTATATTATGATATTTTACATTTGTAGCATATGGCATCAATTTTGCATCAATGAGGAAATAATCTATCCTGGTATACGAGTTATGTGTCGCTGAATAATAAGAATATTCTCTACCAGTAGGATTTGCAATTCTCCAAATATCAGTCATATTAGTATTATTAATGAAAGTATTAAGAAAAACACATGAATTGCTTTTATCCATTCTACGTGTAGAGGACCTGTCTAAGTATGGGTCCAGGATGCAATTGAAATCCCCTGCAATAATAAGATTTGTCTGGGATATATCTGGTATTAGAGAAAACACTTTTTTAAAGAATGAAGGGCTGTCTACATTGGGTGCATATATGTTCAGTAAAGTGAGGGGCGTAGAATACATTTCACCGGTTACAATCAAAAAGCGTCCTTCTTTATCAGATATTGTGGTTGCGTGAATAAAAGGAATATTCTTCCGTATCATAATTGCTGTACCCCTAGCTCTAGCATTGAATGATGAATGAAATATATGTCCTATCCATTTACACCGCAGCCTGGCATGAGAGTCATTTTTCAAATGTGTCTCCTGTAAAAATATTGTGTCTGGTGTTAACGATTTAAGATGAGCAAAAACCCTCCCTCTTTTGATTGGGCCATTAAGACCACGTACATTCCAGCTGGCTAATGTAAGACCTCCTCTTCCCCCGTCATGTATACCATCCTGTGTTTGCATCATTGGATTATCTGCCATAGCAAAATTTGATGTTCAGATAATTGTGGAACACACTTATCTGGTTCAGACAAACAGCCGTGTATACTAGCAAATCTATTACTATTTCACACTAACATTTTCTTGAGTGTAGAATTGCACTTGAAAATAAACAGAGTGAGTGGAGAGAGAAACAGGAGAAATAAGAAAATGAGTGAGAGTAAAAAAGACAAAAAAAAAAAAAACAAGACAAAAACATACCCTGCCCCCCCCACACACATATACATATACCTAAGCTTATCTCCCTACCCATAAGCTGCAGGTAAAACAGTATTTGGGATCCCTAAAGAGCCACCCGCTCAAACTCCCACCGAACTTTCACATATAAAAAATTATTCACTGTGGCAAATTGCCCCACGAAGTTAACGTTTGAAATGTATCAGAGCCTTAAAGCCAATGAATGGGGAAGGACATTAGACTGCTACTGTATTAACACCTGTATTAAAACCACTGCCTTAAAAGAGAAACACTAAATCGAACTGTAGCAGCATTGGCAGTAACAGTTACAGGCCTCAATTTCCTTTTCTTATTCCCCCCCTCAGTATTAGGCTATTTGAACAAATATCAACCTACCCCAAATATCAGAGGAAAAAGGCAAAAACAAAAATAAACAGAAAAGTCTAGCCATTTAGGCTACATTTGCCACCATACAAAAATCTCATCTCATTATCTCTAGCCGCTTTATCCTTCTACAGGGTCGCAGGCAAGCTGGAGCCTATCCCAGCTGACTACGGGCGAAAGGCGGGGTACACCCTGGACAAGTCGCCAGGTCATCACAGGGCTGACACATAGACAACCATTCACACTCTCATTCATACATACGGTCAATTTAGAGTCACCAGTTAACCTAACCTGCATGTCTTTGGACTGTGGGGGAAACCGGAGCACCCGGAGGAAACCCATGTGGACACGGGGAGAACATGCAAACTCCGCACAGAAAGGCCCTCGCCGGCCACGGGGCTCGAACCCAGGACCTTCTTGCTGTGAGGCGACAGCGCTAACCACTACACCACCATGCCACCCCCAGGGTTTTGTAATTTTCCTAATTTAGTGTAATTTTCCTTGTGTTACCTCTCTATAATGGTTTTACATATCATCTGGCAACATTTCCATGTTTCATTGCCTGACCCAAACTTCAGTGGAGGAGAAGAAACATTTATTAACTATGGCATATATGTAATAACGTAGATAATTAGATAGCTAGGCAAACTTATCGCTATATATGTGTATTACATTTTTCTGATTTCTGATTTCTTCCTAATGTTTGTCAGGCTGCAGGCACTTGTGGACATAGGTACAGGGGAGAGCGGGGAGAAGCAAACTGCAGACTGAGCCAAAACAAAGTGCAGGAATCATAGTCAGAGTAACGGGCGGGGCTCGAACCCAGACCTTCTTGCTGTGAGGCGACAGCGCTAACCACTACACCACCGTGCCGCCACCATACAAAAATAAAAAAAAATATTGTTTCCTTGGGGTAGGTAAGTTATACAGCTCTAAATGCTACATGAGTAAAACTCAGTCTCACATTCAGACCTCTGTTTGGGTAATATTCTTCTTCACGTAGGCTATCGCTTTGACTGCATCCGTGAACTCCCTCTCTTCTCCGTTGTGCGTAATGCGCAGCTTGGCTGGGAACATTATGCCATACCGGACACCCTGGTGGTTGCGCAACAGTTTCCTCACATCGTTGAACGCTGCCCTGGCTTTGGCGACGCTTGCGGTGTAATCCGGAAAGATGGCAATCGTCTCCCCGTTGAATCAGATTGGGGTATTGGTGCGGGCACGTTTAAGCACCTCTACACAGTCCTGATAGTAGTGGAGCTTAGCAACTATGGCGCGCGGTTTCCCATCTGATCTCTTCGGTGCCGAGCTCCTGTGTGAGCGGTCCACGAGCACATCTTTATCCAAATGTAACGCTTCTTTCAGCAGATTTGAGACCGATGTTGTGGCGCATGAACCATTCGTCTCTGCCACCCCCAGGATTCTGATGTTGCACCTCCTTAATCTTCCCTCCATATCCTCACATTTCTGCCGAAGCCCCTTCACCTCTGCTTTCAGTTCGGATACCGTAGTCTGCAAAGCCGTCACCTCGTCTGAGCACGTATTCAACCCGCCTTCCATCTCCCTGATTGTAGCCTTCATTGTGTTGAGTTCAGAGTGAATCGCTATCGTGTTGTTTTTTATCTCCCCTCCCCTCCCCGGTTTGTAATTCGCTCTTAAGAAAGTTGAAATCTTCTGCAAGTGCATTTTTCACTTCTGATTTTATCACCTGCGCAATGTCCGCCTTCAACGAGAGGAGAATATCATTTTTCAGGGCTTCAGCGTCCATCTTCGCGGTTTGTTCTGATTGAAGCGGAGTCGCGGCCTGCGTGGTGGAGCTTGAGGTCAAGGCCGCGTCGAGCCTTGTGCTGCTCGACGGTTTGTACGAATATTTACGCAAGTCGTATGGTTTTGAGGCCATCAACCTAAATCTAAACTGTAGTTTTAACCTTAACAAACGCTTGGAGTCAATTTCACAGTGTTTTGTAATGCAAGGCGAACCTTAATTAGAAATAAAACAAAAGTTCGGCGGGAGCTCAAACCACATACGTCCTACTCCATTGCTCGCTCAATAGTGCCCCTCCAGTTGTTGTTTATAAGGGTATAAAGGTGAGAAAGTCTCCAGTGAAGGAAAAATATATGTTTTGAAATGTAAGGAACTGATGACGGCTATCCATAATAGGTTAATGTTTGGGTTTTTTTTTTTTTCATTACTATGTAGTACTTGAGTAACTATTCCCACAAGGGAGCTTTTTTTGTTTATCCTGAATGCTTAATTCTTGATTCTGATTAATCAAAAGTCATTGATTATGTTTGATTAAGTTTATATTAATGTGCTCCTTCTAATATAATCACAACTTGGATATGCCCCATAAATGGACTAAAAAAATCCCTCATGTAAATGTTGATATGACAAAGTTTTCTGTGAGAAGATGCTTATTTAGCATTTTGGGAAGGAGTCTCTAGTGTCAGTAAGTTTTCTGACATGGGAACCCTGACAAAAAAGAAGTTTATTCAAGTGTGCTTCTAGTATACTTCTTTTAAACTTAAAATAAGACAGTATGCGTTCAGTTTACTTTTATTTACTTATCAGAGATATACTTAATAAAGTTATACATAAGTATACTCGGCTTATACTGAAAAGTATATAGAAAAGTCTAAGTATATTAAGCTTATACCTAAACTTTTGATCAAGATATACTTAACAAAAGTGTAATAAAGTATTAAAATATTTGTGCCTTATGTTTAAGTGTACTTGCCCTGTAGTTGTGCTTATCCTTTTGATCGTAGCCTATAAAATACTTATTTTTCACACATATTGGCTTCTTTGTGATATACAGCAGCATGCTTTAAATCCCATCTTTTAAACCTACATGTACCATAAGTTTGTGGTCGGCTCTGGGGTGGAATAGCTTAAGAGTAAACAGTGTTGGAACTTAAACTTATCTCTTATGTACATAGTATTATTAACCCACAAAGAGACAGATCAAAATTTCTCTCATTTTATTTGCCAACAATTTTGAAAACAAAGGTGAGAACATTGTGACAGACTCGAATCATACTGGCTGTCATTATACGCCATCAACAAAATACATCTGAATTTTTGAATTTTCTTTCGAGCTTGGATGTCAATTTCAGTTGTCATTGCCTTGTTTTTATACTTTGGCATTTAATACAAATAAATTTTGATTTTTAAAGAAAATGAATATGTTCTTAATCCTGAGTATCCGTTGTTATTTTGTGAATTCTTACCTTTATGACTTCATTGTACCTTAAGGTACAAAACACTGAAGTTGTCTCCTGGTAGTGTGCATGAGGTAAGGGTTAGGGCTAGAAAACTAATAGTATACCTAGAAGGGTAATTGCGGTATACTTCAAAACTAAAAAGTGGACTAGATGTATATAACCAGGAACTAATAGTATATTTCCAGTATGCTCTAAAGTATACTTTTATAAACTAAAAAGTGGACTGGAAGTGTGTAACGAGTAAACCAATAGTATATTTCCAGTATACTACTTTAGTCAAGTAAAAAGTGGACTAGAAGTATAAAACAAGTAAACTCATAGTATATTTCCAGTATAGTATGAAGTATGCTTTTGTAAACTAAAGAGTGGACTACAAGTATAGAACTAGGAAACTATTAGTATATAAAAGTTTACTTGTGGTATACTTGCAGTACAAAATAAAAAATACTAGTTGTATACTCAGAGTTTACTTCTCTTAGACTTAAAGTATACTTTTTATAGACTAAAAGTGGTCCAGTTTACTCCCAAGAAGTATTAGTCACTATCAGCTATTCCAATTAACTCAGTGGAAACGTTTTCATACCTTGGTAGCAACATCATATCCTCAGAAAAAGACATTGACATCCGAATTGCCAAAGCATGGTCAGCTCTTAAATGGCTCTCAATTATTTGGAAATCAAATCTTCCCAGCGAAGTTAAGAAAAACTTTTTCCGTGCTGTAGTCGAATCTGTCTTGCTCTATGGTTCCTCAACCTGGACCCTCACAAAAAAATTGGAGAACACACTAAATGGCAAGGGCGGCACGGTGGTGTAGTGGTTAGCGCTGTCGCCTCACAGCAAGAAGGTCCTGGGTTCGAGCCCCGGGGCCGGCGAGGGCCTTTCTGTGTGGAGTTTGCATGTTCTCCCCGTGTCCGCGTGGGTTTCCTCCGGGTGCTCCGGTTTCCCCCACAGTCCAAAGACATGCAGGTTAGGTTAACTGGTGACTCTAAATTGACCGTAGGTGTGAATGTGAGTGTGAATGGTTGTCTGTGTCTATGTGTCAGCCCTGTGATGACCTGGCGACTTGTCCAGGGTGTACCCCGCCTTTCGCCCGTAGTCAGCTGGGATAGGCTCCAGCTTGCCTGCGACCCTGTAGAAGGATAAAGCGGCTAGAGATAATGAGATGAGATGAGACTAAATGGCAATTATACTTGGATGCTCAGGGCCATTCTCAATATCTCATGGCAGGAACATCCTACAAAAAGATCCTAAAAAAAGAAAGGGAAAAAAAGGAACATCCTACAAAAATGCGGCACGGTGGTGTAGTGGTTAACGCTGTTTCCTCACGGCAAGAAGGTCTGGGTTCGAGCCCCGTGGCCGGCGAGGGCCTTTCTGTGCGGAGTTTGCATGTTGTCCGTGTGTTATAGAATATGTCTGTTCTATAACAGAACTGAACTCAATTTAGTCTAGTGACTGTCTTTATCTCTCAGCCTGAATACAATTGTTTGATAAAATGATAGAAGTGATATCACATTGGTAATACAAGCAGATATCCTCAACTTGATGACCACTTTTCACAGTTATTAATGTGTGTGTATGGGGGCATCAAAATCCTTGCAGTGTATCACATTTCTCCTGCACCTTCTGATGTCCTGAAGTTTTCTATGGTGTGTGAAGATCAGAGAATTTATATGCTCATATACAACTGTATTTAATAATTAATAATAGTAATTGGGTACTGCATTGGTTAGCATAGTTGCTTCGTGGCCGACTGGGGTCCTTCAGCATAGAGTTTGCATGTTCTGCTTGTGTCTGTGTGGGTTTCCTCTGAATGCTCCAGTTTCCTCCCACAGTCCAAAGACATATGGATTAGGTCAACTAGCTCCTCGAAATTGCCCATAGGCGTGAATGTGACTGTGAATGATTGTTTGTCTCTGTATTCGCCCTGTGATAGATTGTTGACCTGCCCAGGGTGAACCCTGGCTCTCACCTGACGTCAGCTAAGATGAGCTCCAGCTTCCGCCATGACCCTGATAGATAAGTGGTATAGATAATGGATGGATGGATGGATGGATGGATGGATGGACTATGTGGCCAGAGTAGTTTAAGCTTTCGATTCTGTTGTAAAAGTGCTACTTTGACACTATAACACTATACAAAGTCCACCTAGGAATTTATATTCATGGTTCATTCATGTTTCAAGAAGCCTCAGAAGGATCTTACAGTCTGAAGCAGCCTGAAGAGATGGTTCAGGAGCATTTGTTGCTGTTTTTTGAGTGAAGGAAGTTAAAAGAGAGAGAGAGAGAGAGAGAGAGAGAGAGAGAGAGAGAGAGAGAGAGATCTGTTCTATCTATCTATTTGGCTTATCACTGCAGTGACATGGCCACTCTGACAGCCCCATCCATCAATTTCTTGTTGCCTTCTTCTGGATTATTATCAAGTTTTTCTTCTCTCAACCATTCACACCTATGGATAATTTAGAGTAGCCAGCTAACCTAACTGAATCCCTTTGGACAGTGGGGGAAACTGGACGAAACCCACACAGACATGGGTAGAACATGCAAACTCCATGCAGAAAGACTCCCCGTTGGCCATGAAGTTCGAACCCAGAACCTTCTTGCTGTGAGACCACAGTGCCGCCCAATGATCCGTTAGCATAACCAAAACCAAACATTTCCAGAACATTCTGGGAAGTGGTAATTGTCAGCTGGATGTAACTAAACAAGCAAATTCGAACGACAAACATCTAGCTTTCCAGTTGTATTTGGGATAAATGGAAATAGTTGAATAAACGTTGTCCAGCGGCAGCACGGTGGTGTAGTGGTTAGCACTGTCACCTCACAGCAAGAAGGTTCTGGGTTTGAGTCCAGCGGCCAGCGAGGGCCTTTCTGTGTGGAGTTTGCATGTTCTCCCCATGTCTGCATGGGTTTCCTCCGGGTGCTCCGGTTTCCCCCACAGTCCAAAGACATGCAGGTTAGGTTAACTGGTGACTCTAAATTGACCGTAGGTGTGAATGTGAGTGTGAATGGTTGTTTGTCTCTGTGTCAGCCCTGTGATGACCTGGCGACTTGTCCAGGGTGTACCCCGCCTCTCGCCCGTAGTCAGCTGGGATAGGCTCCAGCTTGCCTGCGACCCTGTAGAACAGGATAAGCGGCTACCTACCCCTGGTCTGTAACACATTCATTCACACAAGAAACTCTATCTCATCCGTTTGCACATCACACTACAATCATTTGCACTACTGTTGTATCTGCTGCTATTGGTCATTTGCACTACTGTTCATATACACCTCATAAGCTACTCTTCTAAGCACCTTCTCTGTTGCAGATATTGTACTGTATTTGCACTACTGCTATTTTGTACATTGATTTTAGAGTGTATTTTTACCTATATTATCATCTTCTTCTTTTGGCTGCTCCCGATTAGGGGTCGCCACAGCGGATCTTTCGTCTCCATTGCTCCCTGTCTTTCGCATCCTTCTCTACCACACCTGCCACTTTCATGTCCTCTCTCACCACATCCATGTATCTCCTCTTTGGCTTTCCTTGTTTTCGTGTGCCTGGCAGCTCCATCCTCAACATTCTCCTTCCAACATGCTCTGCATCTCTTCTCAGTTTGTGCCCATACCATCTCAGTCTCATCTCTCTTAGCTTCATTCCCAAGCTCTCCACAAGTGCTGTCCCTCTGATGTGCTCGTTCCTTATCCTGTCCAACCTCCCATCACAAACCTTAACATCCTCAACTCCGCCACTTCCAACTTTGCCTCCTGTCTCTTCGTTAAGGGTACGGTCTCCAATCCATACATCACAGCTGGTCTCACTACTGTCTTATACATCTTACCTTTCACTTTTGCCGGCACTTTCCTATCACAAATCCTTCTCCAACTGCTCCATCCTGCCTGCACTCTCTTTCTCACCTCACTATCGCAGCCCCCATTTTCCTGCACAGTTGACCCCAGGTACTTGAATTCACCAACTTTCTTTACTCTTACTCCTTGCATCTTCACTACACTCTCATCCCCATTCTCATTGATGCACATGTATTCTGTTTTGCTACTGCTCACCTTCATTCCTCTTCGTTCCAATGCATCCCACCATCTCTCCAAACCCAGCTCAACCTCCTTTCTACTTTCACCACATATCACAATATCATCCGCAAACATCATGTTCCACGGTGACTCTTGCCTCACTTCGTCCATCAAGCTATCCATCACTATGGCAAACAAGAAAGGACTCAAAGCAGACACTTGATGAAGTCCCACCTTCACCTTGAACCATTCAGTCATTCCAATTGCACACCTCACTGCTGTTTCACTGTTCTCATACATGTCTTGCGCCTATATTTTTACCTATATTATCTATACTTTATAAATATATATAGTTTTTCTGGTGTGGCACGGTGGTGTAGTGGTTAGCACTGTCGCCTCACAGCAAGAAGGTCTGGGTTTGAGCCCAGTGGCCGGCGAGGGCCTTTCAGTGTGGAGTTTGTACGTTCTCCTTGTGTCCACGTGGGTTTCCTCTGGGTGCTCCGGTTTCCCCCACAGTCCAAAGACATGCAGGTTAGGCTAATTGGTGGCTCTAAATTGACCATAGGTGTGAATGTGAGCGTGAATGGTTGCCTGTGTCTATGTGTCAGCCCTGGCGACTTGTCCAGGGTGTACCCCGCCTTTCACCCATAGTTAGCTGGGATAGGTTCCTGCGACCCTGTCGGACAGGATAAGCGGCTACAGATAATGGATGGATGGATATAGTTTTTCTTCATATAAATATTTTTTTATCTGATTTTACAAGTAAGGTGAGAGAGAAACGGCATTTCGATTCTCCCTGGATATATAGTGAATTGACAATAAAAAATATTTGAATCTTGAATCTTTGAATACAGCGGCACGGTGGTGTAGTGGTTAGCACTATCGCCTCACAGCAAGAAGGTCCGGGTTTGAGCCCCGTGGCCGGCGAGGGCCTTTTTGTGCGGAGTTTGCATGTTCTCCCCGTGTCCGCGTGGGTTTCCTCCGGGTGCTCCGGTTTCCCCCACAGTCCAAAGACATGCAGGTTAGGTTAACTGGTGACTCTAAATTGACCGTAGGTGTGAATGTGAGTGTGAATGGTTGTCTGTGTCTATGTGTCAGCCCTGTGATGACCTGGCGACTTGTCCAGGGTGTACCCCGCCTTTCACCCGTAGTCAGCTGGGATAGGCTCCAGCTTGCCTGCGACCCTGTAGAACAGGATAAAGCGGCTAGAGATAATGAGATGAGATATATATATACCGTATATATATAGCGCCCGAAAGGGGACAACCGAGGCGGGCCGCCATTTTACAGCTGTCATGCAAATTGCTTTCTCCTCGGTATACAAGTGCACCTTCATGGCAGGAAAAAAACTACATTTTGCTGCCTATGTAGTCCCCTATTTATACAAAATTGAGTCATTCAGGATTTAGCCATGTGGCACGGTGGTGTAGTGGTTAGCGCTGTCGCCTCACAGCAAGAAGGTCCGGGTTCGAGCCCCGTGGCCGGCGAGGCCTTTCTGTGTGGAGTTTGCATGTTCTCCCCGTGTCCGCGTGGGTTTCCTCCGGGTGCTCCGGTTTCCCCCACAGTCCAAAGACATGCAGGTTAGGTTAACTGGTGACTCTAAATTGACCGTAGGTGTGAATGTGAGTGTGAATGGTTGTCTGTGTCTATGTGTCAGCCCTGTGATGACCTGGCGACTTGTCCAGGGTGTACCCCGCCTTTCACCCGTAGTCAGCTGGGATAGGCTCCAGCTTGCCTGCGACCCTGTAGAACAGGATAAAGCGGCTAGAGATAATGAGATGAGATATATATATACCGTATATATATAGCGCCCGAAAGGGGACAACCGAGGCGGGCCGCCATTTTACAGCTGTCATGCAAATTGCTTTCTCCTCGGTATACAAGTGCACCTTCATGGCAGGAAAAAAACTACATTTTGCTGCCTATGTAGTCCCCTATTTATACAAAATTGAGTCATTCAGGATTTAGCCATGTGGCACGGTGGTGTAGTGGTTAGCGCTGTCGCCTCACAGCAAGAAGGTCCGGGTTTGAGCCCCGTGGCCGGCGAGGCCTTTCTGTGTGGAGTTTGCATGTTCTCCCCGTGTCCGCGTGGGTTTCCTCCGGGTGCTCCGGTTTCCCCCACAGTCCAAAGACATGCAGGTTAGGTTAACTGGTGACTCTAAATTGACCGTAGGTGTGAATGTGAGTGTGAATGGTTGTCTGTGTCTATGTGTCAGCCCTGTGATGACCTGGCGACTTGTCCAGGGTGTACCCCGCCTTTCACCCGTAGTCAGCTGGGATAGGCTCCAGCTTGCCTGCGACCCTGTAGAACAGGATAAAGCGGCTAGAGATAATGAGATGAGATGAGATGAGATGTCCAGTCGGTCTAACCGCTATATCCACTTGGTCCGGTAGGGGGCAGTGCGTGCATTTGGTCTGTATGTGACCGTTGGTGAAACTGGGTGGAAGAAGAAGAAGAACTTATCCTGCTTCCTGTTTATAATGCTTTTACTGCAGCGACAGTGAGTTATTTATTCATATATTTATTTATTTTTTAAATCCAGATTTACTCATGAGTATGGCGTTTAAATATCATTTAACTCAGATAACGAAATAGCTCATAGAAAATAAAAATAAAAATCTGAGTTAGCTGTAAAAGTGGGCGTTGAATTCATGAGCCGAAGTACAAATGAGTATCTAGTCACTATATTAGTGCTATACATGTGGTATGAAATAAGGGCTTCTGCACTCTAACTAGTGGACTACATTCCCAAAGCGGTGCCGTTTGGAATACAGCCGTATAGGTGTCTTTGAATGACTGCCTGAGATAATGCAGTCTGTTTAAAATGAAATGTCTTATTCATGTTTGGCCTTCAGTAGGCCCACAAGCTTTATCTCTATACCAGCTTATTTGCTAACCAAGCATTTTATTTTCAGTAGACTTCTTCTAAAAACATGTTTTTTTTCCTCCTCCAAGCTGTTGTAAAGCCCCTACTTAAAAAGAATAATCTGGATGCTTCAGTATTAAACAACTACAGGCCAATATCAAATCTACCATTCATCGGGAAAATCCTTGAAAAAATTGTCTTCAATCAATTAACTGCCTTCTTGATATCAAACAGCTGTTTTGATAACTTTCAGTCAGGATTTCGTGCCAATCATAGCACTGAAACAGCGCTGATTAAAGTTATAAATGACATACGTCTTAATACTGATGCAGGCAAAACATCGGTCCTGGTGTTACTGGACCTCAGTGCAGCTTTTGATACTGTTGATCACAACATACTGCTATATCGACTTGAACACTGGGTTGGGTTGACTGGTAAAGTTATCAATTGGTTAAAATCATACTTAAAAGATAGAAGCTTCTTTGTTACCATGGGAAATTATACCTCAACATCAATGTCCTTGACCTGTGGTGTCCCCCAGGGGTCGATCCTTGGACCATTACTTTTCAACCTTTTATATGCTCCCACTTGGACAAATTTTCAAGAACAACTCAATTTTGTATCACTGCTATGCAGATGACACCCAAATTTATTTTTGCTCTATCACCTAATGATTATGCCCCCCTTGAATGTCTCTACCAGTGTATCGACCAAATCAACAACTGGATCTCACAAAATTTTCTTCAGCTGAACATAGATAAAACAGAAGTAATTCTATTTGGGAAAAAAGATGAAAGACTCAGGATTACCACTATTCTTGACACAAAGGGGATTAAAACAAAAGATATGGTTAAAAATCTTGATGTTTTCATTGACGGCGAGCTAAACTTTGACAGTCACATGAAAGCAATCACTAAATCTGCATTTTATCACCTAAAAAACATTTCCAAACTAAGAGGACTTATGTCAAAAAATGATCTGGAAAAACTTGTACATGCCTTCATCTCTAGTAGGGTTGATTACTGCAATGGCCTTTTCACAGGCCTGCCAAAAAAGACCATCAAACGACTTCAGCTGGTTCAAAATGCAGCAGCTAGGGTTCTCACACGAACAAAAAGAACAGAGCACATTACTCCAATTCTAAGGTCCCTTCACTGGCTTCCAGTAAGCTACAGAATTGACTTTAAAGCATTGCTGCTGGTGTACAAAGCTCTAAATGGTACAGGGCCCAATTACCTCTCTATGTTGCAGCGGCCTAACCCAATCAGATCCACCAGATCGCAGCAGAAAAATTTACTGTTAAAACCTGTTGTTAAAACAAAGTGTGGTGAAGCAGCTTTTAGCTACTATGCAGTACAGCTATGGAACCAACTCCCAGAGGACATCAAAAATGCTCCTGCTGTTGGCAGCTTCAAATCTAGACTAAAGACCAAGCTGTTCTCAGATGCTTTCTGCTAACTGATAAATATCGTCATCTTTACATGTTTTAAACTTTACTTAACTGTTATTCTATTTTATTCTGCTGTTTTTTACTGAACTTTTACTTCATTTTATTATTTTATTTCTACTATTGTTTAATTCTTATTTTTTTCTCTCTTCTTCCCCATTTATTTTATGTAATTTTATTTTCTATTGTTTACTGTTTTGCTTTTACCTCTGTAAAGCACATTGAACTGCCACTGTGTATGAAATGCGCTATATAAATAAACTTGCCTTGCCTTGCCTCCATTTTCTCCACTAAACCAAGACTGCCTCCTGTAGATTTCTCCTGAAGAAAGCTCTCTGGCCTGGGAGTCTCATGATCCTGCTTGATAACATGCTCTACTATGACTACACTTCTGTATCCTGTATCTACAAATTTCTCTTCTCTTTTTTAGATACTGTTTTTAGAGCTTTAGAGACTCATGTACAATGGACGGTGATCAGGGTGGTGCTGAAGATGAACCTTCTTCACTGCTGTGGGGACTGGACCCTGTGTTCTCTGCTTACGCCAGGCTTTACGTTAAAGACATCCTACAGATCAGAGAGTCTCGACAAGTTCCAGGTTTTCCACACGACATTGTTTGTTTGTTTGTTTGTGTGTAATCGCTTTTCCAGTGCAGGGGGCAAAGTGGAGCCTATCCCAGCTGACCATGGGTGAAAGACAGGGTACACCCTGGACAAGTCGCCAGCTCATCATAGGGCTGACACACACATACGGTCAATTCAGAGCCACCAGTTAAGCTAACCTGCATATCTTTGGAAACCCATGCAGATATGGGGAGAACATGCAAACTCTACACAGAAAGGCCCTCGTTGGCCACTGGGTTTGAACCCAGAACCTTCTTGCTGTGAGGTGACAGTACTAACCACTACACCACCATGCCGACATCGTTACAGGTTTAAAGCATGAACCTTTGATGAAGTCGAAACTGAAGCAACGGTGTGACGAGACGATTGTTTTACACAGATGTGCTGCATGTTTACCTCTGACAACTTTGTTGGAGGCGGTTATGTTTTCGTCTCCGTTTGTTTGTTTCGAATGTAACTCAGAAAATAGTGAACGGCTTTTAATAACATTTGGCGTACAGCTTCAGTATTATCCTCGGTTCAAGCGATTTGATTTTGATGTTGATCTGTGGCATGGCAGAGGTATACACTCTACCATGTGACCTTCTAGGTAAAAATAATTTCATGACCCTGCATATATTTTTTTCCACTACCCACAGGAATCTACTTCTATAAAAGTCACCCGCTGTTCCAGGTGGATGTACTCGGCACTGTGGTGTACAGACGGGAAAGAGATGACTTTTATTGTTATGGAGGTAAACCTGATTTGCGTGCCTTTTTATATTGTTAATGTTCCTTGTTGTTTAAATAAATCAAAGTGCAGTACTTAAGTTGTCTTAGCTTCATAAAGAAGCGTTATGTTGATTGATTGATGAACATTTACTCTATACATTTAGTAGATGATAGTACTGGAGTTATCAACTGCCTGTGCTGGAAAGATGAGAAATGGCGAGATCATGGAGACTCGGTAAAGGGTAAGGCTTTCATATCCAGCTAGATTTCATTCATTGGTAACCACATTTTTTTTTTTTTTTTGCCTGAACTGAAGCTATGATTATTTTATTTCCAGCTAGAGGTCCTGCTGGAGGTGGCTTTAATGTCGAGGAGCAGTTGAGGAAGCTCCGGGAGGCACAGAGGAGCAGCTCAGTGCTGGAGATTGGAGATCTGCTCCGAGTACGTGGTTCCCTTAAAACCTCACGAGAGCAGAGAGAGATCATGGCCTCCTCATTTTGTAAGCAACCTGCAGAAACACGCTTCAGTCATATTAAATATAACTTGCACTAGAATCCTTATACAGGCATTATACAGACACATTCTTAAGAGTCTCTTAAAATTTGTTTCCGGACCCACAACACAAAGAATGTTAAATGGTTGACTGAGCGTCATAATGAATACTCTCTCAACTACTTAAGATGAACTTTCTTAACCTTACAGCTTTTGGGAAACTCGTCCGAGTGCAGTCGATGCCCTCGACGCACTTCAGGTTCATTTTGGCATTCCAGTGGAGTGCGCCACACATCTGGAATTAACTTGAGAGAAATGTTGGGTGTAATGTTTTATGGTTTCTAGGGCTCTGGTTCAGCACTGTCGCTTCACAGCAAGAAGGTTCTGGGTTCGAAGCATGTGGCCGACTGGGGTCTTTCTGTGTGGAGTTTGCATGCTCTGACCGTGACTGTGGGTTTCCTCTGGGTGCTCCAGTTTTCTCCTACAGTCTAAAGACATGCTGATTCGGTCAGTTGGCTACTCTAAAGTGCCCATAGTTGTGAATGGTTGTTTGTCTCTGTGATAGATTGGTGACCTGCCCAGGGTGAACCCTGCCTCTCGCCCAAAGTCAGCTGGGATTGGCTTAAGCTTCTCTCGCGACCCTGACAGATTAGTGGTATAGAGGCCTTTAACTGACATCACAGATTTTTGGTTTTCACACAGCGTTCGCCATATTGCTGGGCAAACAAAGAAACAGTTGCAACAGTTAATAATAAAAATCGAGACGACTGCAATCAGTACAGTCGCTCTGAAACAATTAAAAATTTATATTACACCAGCAGATCACGTTATATCCAAAAGCTGAAACATGCAGGCATCACAGATCCATGTAATTTACCCACAAATGTATTTATTATTATTCACTCTGTGCACACCTCTGTCTGTGTGTGTGTGCGCGTGTGCGCTCTCAGCTTCAGATGGGTTAAATGCAGAGGAGGAATTTCTCAGTGCTTGAGGTTACATGTGACAAAAATAAAGGCTGCTTCTTCTTAATTTACCCACAAATGTATTTATTCCACTTGAAGTGTTCAGCAAACCAGCTACTGGATTTGGGACACTACGACATCCTGAACTATTTAGCCTAGTATCTGGACTTTTAAATACACTGGAGATACTAAAGGCTTACAAAAGTACAGATGCCTACCAATATTTGTGGTGGAATGTTATGGGAAATTTATGATAAACTATGCTAGAAACACCTCATGGATGCACTGGGATGCATCCTCAGTGATGTATCCTGGGGTCCTTGGGTGTTTCGGGTCTCGCAACATCATACACCCTCACCGAGGCGACCCAGCCGGGGTTGATCAAGCCCCGACTTGTGTCCCAGTAGCAGTCCACGGATCACCCCTTTTAATCCAAAGCCACCGTGTGGCTTTCTCTGCGGCTTCGCTTGCGGATGCAATGGCCCTCTTCTTAGCTGCTCCTACAATGCCCAAGCGGCTCAGGACTTTGCAGAGGGAGCGCCCTGCAAAACCCCTACAGCCGACTTCTATGGGCTCGTAGAAGGTTCTCCAACCTCTCTCCCTGCACTCCTCCACCAGCTCCTGGTACTTGGCTCTTTTCCTCTCATTGGCCTCCTCAAGACGCTCTTCCCAGGGAACTGTTAGTTCCAGAAATTTATGATAAAGAAAAAACAATTGTTTATTATGACAAAGTTAAGCTAAAACGTGGACATTTATTATTATTATTATTATTATTATTATTATTAGTAGTAGTAGTAGTAGTAGTAGTAAACAAGCCATGGCTTAGATCTAGCATATTTTATGGTGTTTAGCCTCATCTACATTATCAGTATATAACAAAAATACTGTTCGTCTCGCCAAGGATTAGGTCTAATAAAATATATCGCGTCCAAAGCCCACATCCAGATATACATTTTAATGTTGCACAGAGCTTTCATACTAACCTGATGATATAAAATGTTCTCCACACACACGGGAATGCTTTTCTTCCTGTTGAACTGCAGCTCGCCATTTTTCCCGTCTTTCTGGGTTCACCAGGAAGCAGTGAAAAGTGAAACCAGGTTTATCTCCATGTCTGTTATTACATCCAAAGCACTACAGGTCTCTGGCATTGTTCTTTTCAATGTAACTTCTACAAGTTTACCTGTAGATGTTTATTGAAAGTGGCTTACAGTCGCTCACGTCCACTTGTGCCGATTGCTAGCAAACACAAAGCTTGGCCGGCAACATGGCCGTGTAAACAAATCTGCAGTTGTGATAACGTCACTTGAAAGTCCTCCATAGATAATGGATGGATGGCTTTGGTTTGTTTCCAAAGATGTTCCTTTTGCATTAGTTAATACTGTTCTTGGTCTTCCTGTAAGAATGTAACACTTTGGATCATAGTAACTGAGGTGTTTAGCTCATGACGGGACAGTCTGTAGAGTTGTGCAAAAAAACAAATACCTCTGCTGAGCAGTAGTCCTGTGAGGCAGAAACTCCTCAATACTGATAGGAAGGCTAGTGTAAATCAAATCAAATAACCACTCTGTACATCCATGGTGAGCAGAAAAGAATCTCAGAATACTGTACACAAAACCTCGATCCTCAAGGCCAATGGGCTACAACAGCAGAAGACCACATCTGGTTCCAGTCCTTTGAGCCAAGAACAGGAATCTAAAGCTACAGTAGGCACAAACTCACCGAAACTGGAAATTTAAAGATGAGAAAAAGACCAGGCAACGTTTGACCAATCTTTTACTGTCCAGTTTCAGTGAGCTGTGTGTACTGTGATGTTCGTCCTTCCTGAGGGAAGATGACCATCTTTACCAGTGATATCAGGCATCCATTGTTGTCGTAGATACATGTGTTCTCAGGTGGCTGTTAAGGCCAATCTTTACACAGACTATGCGGGGACAGTGAGGCCAAGACAGTGAAAGAAGATACTTATGAGCAGAAGTGGTACTGTTTTCTCTGGCTTTATGTGTTGTGCATTTTGACTTGGCCACAGCAATGCACTGCTTTTCATAGCTAGCGGCACCTTTGGATACTGTTGTGCGTCATACAGAGCGATTTCGAGCAAGGGTCTCCCAGTTTTCATGGTCAACGCCAAAGTCTTTCAATGAGGCTTTGAGCGTGTCTTTTATATCTTTTCTTTCTGGCCACCACGTGATCAAGCTCCAGTTGCCGATTCTCCGTACAGGATGCGCTTCAGGAGACGCTCATCAGGCATCCAAGTGATGTCACCAGCCCAGCGAAGTATTGTAAATATCTTGATTGTTCCTGACTGTTCCAGAACCTCTGTGTCTTGCCATTTTAACATCATTAGTTTGCAAAGGCAACTTGGATGGAAGCGGGTAAGCTTCTTTGCATGTCTCTGGTAAACACTCCAGGTCTCAGATGCATATAGGAGAGTTGGGAAGACTACTGCTCTGTAGACTTTGAGCTTGGTTGAGAGGCTTACTCCCTGACGTTCCCACACTGATGAACGTAGCCTTCCAAAAGCAGTGTTGGCCTTGGCTATTCTCATGTCTGTTTCATCATCAGTATGTCCGCAGCGAGACAGGGTGCTACCAAGGTAAGAGAACTTGTTCACAGCTGAGAGCTTGACGTTGTTTACGGTGATAGCTGGCTTTTGGTATGCCTTTCCTGGAGCAGGAAATCATGCATCACCTCTGTCTTTTTCGTGCTGATTGTGAGTCCAAAGTTGTCACGTGCAGTGGAGAACAGATCAAGGCTATGCTGCATGTCTATGGCACTTCCAGCACACAAAGCACAGTCAGGAGGTCATGCAATCTGGCTATGTGTGTACTGTAATGGAGAGTTGAACTAAGTTGCGTATTTTCCTGTTTTTTTTTTTTTTTTCTTCCTGTCTTTGTGTGCACAGATAAAGTGAATGATCCTGTGATGAGTGTGCAGATCTCCCGGATGTTCGAGATGCCTGAGCTCTACAGAGATTGCTATGACAAGCCATTCCAGATCCCAACAAGTGAGCTTAGTGCAGGTTCCACTGAGTGAGTCAATTATAGTCATTGTAAAATATATTGGCACCCTGGACAGTTTTCAGAAAATGTGTGATGCAGAAATTCATGTTTGCTTTTTTTTTGGGGGGGGGTCAGTATTAATTTTGAGTTGAGTTTTGTCAAGTTTGGTCTTGTTTTTATTGTGCACATTTTAGTCTGTTGGAAAAGCAACAGAATGCAAGCATGGGCGGACGAGCTGTTGCCATGGCGTGGCGTCCGTCGTCCACAATTCGGTTAAATCGTATCTCCTCTGTCAGTTCTCCATGGATTTCTGTTCCGATTGTTTTTGTTTGAAAGAACTCATCACTCTGCACAAAACTTGGTCGTTGTTTTGTCAAAATTTTTTGTTAACGAGTTAGTAATTAGGCCAAATTAACGAATTTTCCAGGCCTCTCACTAGAATTCTATCTCCTCTCTGATTTCTCATCCGATTCCAGTTGTGATCGATGTTTTGGGTAGATCTTACCTTGAGGAACAAAACTTGGTTGGTTGGTTGTTGATTTTCCTGTTGCAAACAATTTTTCTTTTCAGTTAAATCATATATCCCCTCCCTCAGTTCTCAGTGGATTTCAGTTCTGATTGTTCGTTTGAAAGAACTCGTCCTTCTGCACAAAACTTGGTCATTTTTGCTCACGAACTGCTAATTAGGTCACCTGAACAAGTTTTCAGACTTTTCACTAGAATTGTATTGCCTTTCTCATTTATCATGCGAATTCAGTTCTGATCAATGTTTTTGAGTAGATCTTCCGTTGGGAACAAAATTTAGTCCTTTGTTGATTTGCCATGGAGGTTGGTCCTCTCTCTCATTGTCACATTTCAGTTCTGTTTGATGTTTTGATCGTCATGGTTGTTTTATTGGCAGGCCAGATGAGCTACTGCATCCTTGATGTTCTGGTTCTTGCTCTAACTGGGTGGAAACCAATGTTTCCACCCAGTTAGAGCAATTTGTGTACTTTTTTTTTTTAAAGAAGAATTTGAAATACAGCATCTCGAAGAGGAAAAAAAACACATCAAAGTAAACAAAAACAAACAAAACAAAGGGGCAATAAACAGTGACAGATAAAGGAGCAGTGTCATTTCATAAAAGTAACATAGAATTTATGTCTTTGTGGATTTTACACGCCAACTTAAATTTCACTTTTTGGAGAGACAGGAAAAATAATTTAAAGTCATTAACAAAACATGAAAAGGAAGGCTTATTGTTTCTCCATTTACAACAGTAAATATGATATTTACCCATAAGTATGACAATGTTTACCAATTCAGAAATAGAGTTAAGATTGTCCATGTAAAAAAGAACAGGAGAGATGACAAAAGGTAACATATCAATTATTTTGACAGATAACCAATCATTGATATCCAGCCAAAATTTCCTAGATACAGGGCATAAATAAAACATATGTTCTGAGGTCTCTTGATGATGATGATGCCCTTTATTGTCACTAGTCACATGTACCAGCGAAATTAGCCGTCAACCTGTCCGTACATATACAACATACAATTGACATAGGGTAGACAGGACAGGAAGACAGGGATGAAGATAAAAAGGAAACACAACATGAGGAGAGATAAGGAAAAAAAGAACACCCCCCCACTATGCTCCTGTCAGGAGTACAGTGTGGGAACATTTAAAAAAACCTTTTGCACATAAGCACACAACAACACAAGTCCACTTTAAACACGGGACTTGAGGGGGGGAATCAGGGGTAAAGGGTAAGGGTGGTGGGGGTGGGGAGGTAATCCAGCGCAAGCAAGCAGCTGTCCGCTCCTGCAGCCATGAAGGCGCTGGTCACGCACCCGCTTGTCACACTGGGGGTAAAAATGGCGACCGCGGAGAGTTAGAGAAGGAATGCGAGAGTGTCTCCCGGCAGTGACCTTCAGGGGGAAATGTTGCCTCAGCAATGGCCTGAACCGAGGCCAGTGCTGTCTCAGGGCGCCGAATGTCGAGAAGATATAAATTGTTTGGTCTTTCCAGACGCAGTCTTTGCACGTCCACACCGCTCGTCCATATCTGTCCATTCCGTCCATTCTATTCAAATTGATCTCCGAAAAACGTATTCCTTGCAAAGCTGAAAGCTGCTCCGAGATAACAACCATTTTGTGGTTAAAGTTCTGAATGTCGACAGTCTGAGTGCCAACAGCTTTGCCCACCACTCCAATCATATCGGGCAGCTTTGTGGGGCTTTGAACAGCTGTCACCGTTGTCTGATTTCCTCGATATACCAGGGCAATGCCTAATCCAATCAGCAAAAGTCCTGTAATCATGGTTCCAAATAGGTAGATATCATCAATGTCCTTCACAGAAAGAATCGCCAGGCACACGACCCGCCACCGCTCCCGTGCGTCCATCGTGTAACCAGCTGCAAACGTTCCGGCAGGACAGACGGGTTCCCCCGAACCCAAACTTCTCGTCGAGAAAACTGTGTCAATTTCGTTAGGAGACCAGTTTATCAATTCCATGCTTTTTTTTAGTTTAGAAAGTAATGCAGGAAGAGTCTCTTCAAAAAGTACAGTAGACGAGACAAGACAGAAGCACAAGCAGGGAAAAAAAGGAGGGAGAGGGAGAGCAGAAAATGCGACCGCCTTCCGTGGAAGCACGGAGAGAAATCTCTTCAAGCTTCATTACAGAATTCACAAGGCTCTACTTCAAACCCAAATCTTCTTTTAAGGAAATCAGCAACTGGATAAATTTTATTTATTATTTTAAAGTGAGTTTCTTTGACCTTAGGTGAAATAGGCCATTTCACAAATTGTGTATGAGCCTTTTCCAAAACTGACAAGGTCACTTCATCACTCATTCTGAACAAGGCTCTGTTGAAGTTATGGAACAACTCTACTTTAAAGGCTGTACTGACAAATCTGTTATCACGCTTCTTATGGTTTATGTGGGTTTCATCTATGATTAACTGGGTAAAAGAGATCTAACATTAGAATTCTTCCTGATATTTTGTATCAATCTAATCAAAGGCAGGGGGATAGCCTTGCAGATTTTATTATATTCATGAGGAGCGCATTTTAATTTGTATTTATTTGAAAAGACACTATAATCCAAAAATTCCCCATCCATTATATCAGTAACAAACCAAATGTCTCGCTCATACCAATCCTTCTTAAAAAGTGACTTTCTATTGATGTTAATAACTCTGTTATTCCATAAGGTTGCACCGTGGGGTGAAAAATTATGGGTAAATATCATCTTCCAAAAGTAAAGAATCTGTTTATGAAATCTTGAAAGTTTCAAAGGAATCTTATTGATATCAAAATCACATTTTAGAAGAAAATCAAATCCTCCAACTTTATTGAACAGTGATCTAGGCATGTGGAACCACATAGAATCAGAGTGGGCCAAAAATGTTTTAATCCACTTAATCTTCAGAGTCCCAACCATTGTTTCAAAATCTGGAGCTCTGATACCACCTTCTTTATACGCTTTAACCAGCTGTGCTCTTTTAATGCAGTGTGTTTTATTCTTCCACAGAAACTGAAAAATAATAGAGTTGGCTTTTTTGATATTGTTAGTAGAAATGTAAAGTGAATGACAAGGGTAGATTAAATTCGATATGCCATCTGCTTTAGAAAGAATCACTCTGCCAAAAATGGTTCAGTCTCTGGATAACCAACGGCTAAGTTTTTTTTCCATATCTGATATCCGGATAGAAATATTGGTGTCCTCTCTTCTGAGTATGTTTTTGGACATTGTTACTCCAAGGTATTTAACTTCGGATTCAACTCTAACACTACGTTCAGACTGCAACCTGAAACGACCCATATCCGAGTTGTTGTGAAATCCGATTTTTTTTGTTAGGCCGTTCACATTACCAATTATATGAGACTTGTATGCGATCTCCAATATGAACGGAAAACAACCCAAAAGTGTCCCGCATGCGCAAATTGACACGTAATAAGCACATATACATAATATGTAAACAATAAAAAAGCCATTGTTGTTGTTTTCCACCAAAGAGGCGGGATTAGCCAACGCAGAATAGTGACGTTTGTCTCTTGTTGATGACGTGTAGGTCGCATGAATGCGACCTGTCCGGTCAGACTGCAGTCGCATGTGAAAATATCGGATATGCATCGGAATTAGGACCACATATCCAAGCGGCCTGGGTCGCATGTGAAAAAAATCGGATCTGTGTCGTTCAGATTGTCAATAACAAATCGGATACAGGTCGCATATGGGCAAAAAAATCGGATATGGGTCGTTTCAGGGTGCAGTCTGAACGTAGTCTAATTGAAGCAATAGATGATTCTGTGCAAGTATGTATAGGAAGCAATTCGCAATTTTTAGTATTAAGGATTAAACCGATGCATTAGAAAAAATATTAATTATATTTAAAGCTTTTTCTACCATACATTTATCTTTGAGGAAGATGGATGCATCATCAGCGACTTGACTAATTTTGAATTCTTTTTCAAAAATCGTAATACCAAGTGTAAGGGCCAGTTAAGCAATAATAATTTAAGTTAAAAACAGTTAAAAATGAATGATGATAATGTAAGAACATAGAAAAAGAACACAGAAAAGAGTTCCATGTTCTAAATCTTATAATGTGACATCACTATAGTGGTAACTATGGTAACTGACTGTGTATACCTGAGGGCCCGTCCACACGAGTACATTTTTGTCGAATCTGCATAAATACTTTATCGTTTCAGCCTCGCGTCCAGACGGATCTGGCTTTTTCGAGGTGTGAAACCGGTATTTTTTGAAAACGGGTCCCAGAGTGGGAAAATCCTAAAACGCCGGATAGCCCGGAGTCATCTGGATGGCGAATGCGGATTTTTTCAGAAACGATGACGTATAAGCCCCGCCTCTCTAACCTTTAACCTCAGCGCCATAACAACAACAATGGCGGACTACAGGCTTCTACCATATACTTGTAGTTCCACTTCATTGTCGGTCCACACAAAAGACTCTCCTCTTCCTCTCAGAGTTGCGCTGGCCATGATCGTCCTCTTCTCGTGTTATGAGCTTGTTTGTAAACAGCGCGTGACCTTAAATACGCATGCTCCATGGCTTCTCTTCCGGTTTTAGTGTATTGGTGTGGCGGCGTCACAGCGCCTCATACAGTCCTGGCATATGTACTACAGCGTTTTGGGTCGTTTCCAGTGAATCCGTGTGGACGCAGATATTTCTGGAAACGACGCCGTGTTTACGGAGATTTTTTTCAAAATGACAGCGTATTGGGTGAGGCCGCGTACTCATGTGGACGGGCCCTGAGTTTCGAGTCAGAACACGATGGAAGCAACAGTCTTTTGACCGTGCGCCAGACTTTGCGATTTTATTGTTGTTTTTAAGTAAACATTTTAGAAAGACAAGGGAAGTTGTCATGTCTCGTCGCTCGCGTGGAAAAAAAGTGTTTTTTCGACTGACTCGAGAAATGGTACAGTAACCAAGGAAGAGCTAACGGAGTGCCATTACACCAAGTAAATCCTGACTTATTAATAAGCAGTGCTAATAGTTGAGTGGTCAAAATAAACAACTTAGGAGAGATAGGGCACCCTTGTCGAATGCCCCGCAACACCGTAAAACTAGGGGTCATTCCTGGATTCAGGGCAGCAGAACTATATATATCAGTATTGAACATCTGCACTATATTGCAGAAGCTTTCTCCAAAACCTAGAAAATGTAGTGCTTTCAACAGGAAGGAATGTTCAACTGTATCAAAAGCCTTGCAAAAGTCAAGGAATAGTATAAGACCATCAGTGAAGATAAAGTCTCTGTAGTCCAGCATATCTAGTATTAGTCTCGTGTGATTATGAATATTCCTACCTTTTATAAAGGCTGATTGGGATTCATCAATTATAGTCATTAAGCCCTCATTTAGTCGATTTGCATAAACTTGTGCCAACAGCTTGTAATCATTACATAGGAGCGTTATTGGTCGCCAATTGTCTAAAAGGAGTGAGTCTTTATTAGGTTTTTGAATTAGTGTTATGAGACCATGTTTGGCGGCACGGTGGTGTAGTGGTTAGCGCTGTCGCCTCACAGCAAGAAGGTCCTGGGTTCGAGCCCCGTGGCCGACGAGGGCCTTTCTGTGTGGAGTTTGCATGTTCTCCCCGTGTCCGCGTGGGTTTCCTCCGGGTGCTCCGGTTTCCCCCACAGTCCAAAGACATGCAGGTTAGGTTAACTGGTGACTCTAAATTGACCGTAGGTGTGAATGTGAGTGTGAATGGTTGTCTGTGTCTATGTGTCAGCCCTGTGATGACCTGGCGACTTGTCCAGGGTGTACCCCGCCTTTCGCCCGTAGTCAGCTGGGATAGGCTCCAGCTTGCCTGCGACCCTGTAGAACAGGATAAAGCGGCTACAGATAATGAGATGAGATGAGACGAGACCATGTTTCATAGTAGCAGACAAGTTTTTATTTGATATACATTCTTTAAAGGCTTTGTATAGTAATATTCTGATTTCGCTCCAGAAGAACAAATAAAACTCAGTAGTTAGCCCATCAACTCCTGGTGACTTTCCTTTTGCCATGCTAGTTATTGCCCTATCCAGTTCTTCGATTTTAAGATCATTTTCCATATTGCTTTTAAAGTCACCGTCCATCTGTTTTTTAAATTTACCAATTTTCTCAAAGAATAAAGAGCAACCTGTCTCTGAGAACTGAGAGTTATAGAAATTGCTATAGAACTTAATTATTTCCTCATCAATAACCATTTGATTATCGCTCACTTTACCATTTATATTCAATTTATGAATTTTCTTTTTGGCTTGTCTTTGTTTTTCAAGACTAAAAAGGTAGGATGAGTTCTTTTCTCCTTCTTCAATCCAACGAGCTCTTGGTCGTACAAAAGCACCCTTGGCTTTTTCCAGGTAAAGGGTATCGAGTTCAGTCTGAAGATTGTTCAATTTAGTTTTTTCATCTTCAGCTAAGGGCGGCACGGTGGTGTAGTGGTTAGCGCTGTCGCCTCACAGCAAGAAGGTCCGGGTTCGAGCCCCGTGGCCGGCGAGGGCCTTTCTGTGCGGAGTTTGCATGTTCTCCCCGTGTCCGCGTGGGTTTCCTCCGGGTGCTCCGGTTTCCCCCACAGTCCAAAGACATGCAGGTTAGGTTAACTGGTGACTCTAAATTGACCGTAGGTGTGAATGTGAGTGTGAATGGTTGTCTGTGTCAGCCCTGTGATGACCTGGCGACTTGTCCAGGGTGTACCCCGCCTTTCGCCCGTAGTCAGCTGGGATAGGCTCCAGCTTGCCTGCGACCCTGTAGAACAGGATAAAGCGGCTAGAGATAATGAGATGATATCTTGTTGTTTTAATTTTTTAAGCTTACATATCTGTTTACTGGTATTTATTGCCATCTGCTTTACCTGAAATTTAAACCATTCCCATTTGCTTAGCATTGACATTTCCATGCCAGCAATTTCTCCAAGTAATTGTCTAACTTTTAAACAGAAAGGAACATTTTGTAGTTACATATTGTTAAATTTCCAAACCTGGTTTGGCACAGCCTCATATCTATACCAGCCCAGAGATAATGCTACAACGCAGTGATCCGTTAATGGAGAAGCAGAAATTTCACATTTAGACACATAGTTAATTAAACTGTCTGAAATTAACCAATAATTTAACCTAGAGCATTGACCATTTTTTGCTGCATTAAACCAAGTGTACTGCTGCGTACTGGGATTATGCATTCTCCAAAAATCTATCAACCCTAAATTTGTGATTAACTCAAGAAAAGTTGCATCATAATTGTGACAGTTTCCTTTAGGAGGCATACGATCTAACCAGAGATCAGGGACCATATTAAAATCCCCTCCAAAAATAATTCTATCAGTTGTATAATGTGTCTTCCATCCTTCCACCCTATTACTCAGCGATGAATAAAAAGACTTGTTCTGTACTTTTCTGTTAAACCCATAAACACACAATAAGATATAGTATACTCCATTAATTTCTACAACCACCATTACCCAATGGCCCTTATCATCACATTTGTGGTCAATTATATTACCAGGAAACCTGTTCAACAAAATCATCACTCCTGCTGAATGCGATGTACCATGACTTAAAAAAAAAAAAGAGTGTCCCCCCATTGGCTTTTCCAGAAGGTTGAGTCATCTTTAACTGAATGAGTCTCTTGAAGAAAAACACAATTAACCTTTTGCTCCTTACAAAAAAGAAAAATAGCTTTTCGCTTTACATTGTCTCTTAGCCCCCTAGTATTTAAAGAAATAAATGATAGCATTGAATGATTCATTTTGAACGAAAGCACAAGGTTTAAAGGATATGGGACATGAAACATAAAAGCATGCTATATCAGTTTCTTTCCATTAAAAATATGAATTAATTGCATCAACAAATACAAAATCATCTATTAAATTCAGCAAAATCGTTATATTCGTGATGATTATATGGCATTTCTGCTCGACTTCCGATATGCATTTTTTGCAACCGGAAGAGCCGCTGTCACGTGATCATACGTCACAAAAACTTTCAGGCACAGCACAAGCGGGTAGATGAATGGAGAAGTGGATGACAAGAAAATTGTTTTTATAGTCTTTAAAGTACATTGGACATCATGGTGTATTGTGCTGCTTATGGTTGCAATAATTCCAATGGGAAATGCCCTGGAGTAAGTTTTTTTTGCATTCCCCAAGGACCCGAAGCTGAGGAAAGTGTGGGCTCACCTGCGCATGCGCAGTAGGCTTCGCGCATGCGCAGTAGGCTTGGTAGGACAAATCCAAGAGGTAGGATAACTTTACAGAACACCTGTTGAAAAAACTTTGCACCTGCTGTTTCCCACAAACTGTGTTCGGACCATTTCACTGAGGATTCTTTCAACATTAATACTCAGGTACTGAGCGATACTCATACATGAAACAGGAAGTATAAGGATGAGAAAAAAAAACAGTTTAAATCGGGAAGCTGCGCACATTTGCGCCAGGCTGCACAAATGTGCGCAGCTTCCCGATTTAAACTGTTTTTTTCTCATCCTTATACTTCATGTTTCATGAATTAATATCGCTATTTTTTTTTTTTTTTAAATCGGATCTGCGCGATTCAGCCGTGAAAAAGGCGGCATCCGCCAAAAGGCGCGCTGTTTGCATCCCTGCACGGAGGCCAGGGGACAGGGCAGGAATATTTTTGTTGATATGAGTGATCCGGTGCGATTTCGCGACCCCCCTGTTGAAGACCTCTGCACTAAGCGTCTGAAAGCCGAGGTAAGGATTAGTATTATAATTTTGGGTGTATCAATTATTGATTATCATAATTCTGACTCGTTTCGCCATTTTGAATGTTTTCATCTCAGACTCTGGAAGCATTGTATCTCAATCAATCTCGAAAAATATCAGCAAAAAAAAAAACTAGCTTGCAACGGACTTTAGCTAGATCTATGATGAACTTTCAATGTATGATAACAAAAATAATACTTCTTTCAACAGATCATTAGCCTTTGAGCAGAATTGTTTTTAACTTACCAGGATGTGTTATCGAGCCGACCGACCGCTTTCAGTTTCATGAGGGCTGAATGAACTCTCATTCTCAGAATCATCTGACCCGTCAGAGTAAAGACAAGATCCATGTTCATGTGAATTTCCAGCTATCGGTTCGAATTGATAGGGTCTAACTTCACATCTCTGTGAAACATCAGGAATGTCACTGTCGATGGTGTCCATTTCGGTAACCTGTTTACATTAGATACCCAAGCGCTGGCTCCTTGGAAAGTTTTTGTTGCGTCACAGGTCACGTGACCACCTAGCTCATTGTTACATACATCCTTGTTTTACGCTGATGTATAAAAAAACTTGAATAATGTGGTGATTTTCACATTTTTGACGCCCTGCAGCGATTTAGATGGCATTTCTTATGTCCTTTATACATAATTATACCCAGAAAAAAATCCATGTCCCATGTCCTTTAAGCCGATGTGCAGGAATGAGTAACTAAGTTGGTCCTTCATAAAACATTCCTCATATGTGCGCTGTAACCCTCAGAACTTTAAAGCAGTAAATATTTTAACAGTAAAACTCACATTAGGCCTTAATGCCATTACTTTGCCTAATTTAAGTCTGTTCTTTGGTTGTCAATCATCGCATACCCTTCCTTCAAGAAAGCTCGTTTCCCCTTTCTTCTTGCTTCTTCCACCAGCGGCCACAGCTTGCTGCGAGCCTCACGATCCTCTTTTGAAAAATCTTCTTTAAACCGTATGTGCATTTCCTTGCACACTTTGGCATCCTTCGATCTCCTCCATACGTCGTCTCGCACGGTTCTCATAGCAAACTGGATGATGACTGATCTCGTCATGTTGTTAGAAGTAGCAGCATTCCCCTTTTTACCCAAGCAATGAACTGTATCCATCGCATCCCGCAATCGCTCGACAGAAATAGGCACCACTCTCGTGAGTATGCCAATGACCGTATCTCTTACGTCTTCTCCGTCTTTCTCTGGAAGACCGGTCAACCTCAGGTTCCATCTTCTCTTGTATCGGGCTTGCTCCTCAAATGCACACTTCAGAGTAGAGCCCTGCACTCCCGCGGGAGTCCCGCGGAACCCGACGCAAAGCAGTGCGGTGCGGGACAAATTTTGAAAGCTCATTGCGGGCGCGGGCAGGAGGGGGAGTGCACAATGCAGGAGCGGGCGGGAGAGGTGATAAGCTGCAGTCCCGCTAACTAAAAACGTGTTTAAAATAAAATTTATAAATTATTAATTTATGTCCATCATATATAATTTGTGCTGGATATTTTATTTGGCATTAATAAAAACATTTTAAGATGCCTAAATTTGCGGATGTGGTCTAATCTCGCGTACGTTTCTGATTCCTTTCCGCTCTTCCGTGTTTGAGATCTCCGATCATGGCAGAAGAGCAGACTATCTCTGTAAAGCCTCAGCTGCGCATGCCGCCTGGCAATGCGCACCCTCGCTATGTGCACTAGGTGAAGGATCGGTCAGTGGAGAGCTCAGCTAAGCTCAGCATGTTTAATTCCCCAAGCCAATGACAAGAACTTTCGTGAGAAATAACGCGAACGTCTGCATCATGCGGGATTTGCGGGCGGGAGCGGGACAAAATATGGCAGGCGGGAGCGGGACTGAAAATCATGATTCTTTGCGGGAGCGGGACTGCACAATGCGGGAGCGGGCGGGAGCAGGACTGAAAATTCTGTCCCGCACAGACCTCTACTTCAGAGATAGGTTTTGTTTCTGCAGCGCATGGATTTCATTTTGCGCCTTGATGATTTCCTCTTTGTTTTCTTTAGTTGCAGCTGTGTCCTCTTCAATGCGTTTTTCAAAACGTTTTAAAAGTTCAGTTTGTTCTTCTATCTTTTTAGTCAAGGCTTGCACAGCGTGGAGAATCGCTGCTCCGGTGCTTTCTTCTAAGTCATTTTGCCTCATTCTTTTGGGATGTGGGCTTTTAATTGGTGTGTGATCCAGATTGACTCTCTGTTCCACCACTATTTCTTCGATATCGCCGTCCTCACACGCCTCATGTAGCACTGCCAAATCATAGCTATGATCACTCATGCTAGCAGTAATCTTAGCAAGATCTCACCGTCAATGTAAAATAGCGTTTCAAAGTATAATCCAAGGCTTGGAGCTTCTCGCCAATCAGCTTTAATGTTCCGTTTCTACTTCAGTCTTTGTATTAAAGTGCCATTCCACCATTGGATGTATTCTTTGGCATAAAATACAATATATTTTATGACAACATGACTAGACAGAGAAATCTTTTAGCTTCAAAATGATATATCAAACATAATTTTTTGACAACGGCAAGTATATTAATTTTTCCGACCAAAGTCACCTACCCTTTTAATTTCCACGCGGTAGTGAAACGTGATGTCATCGGCAGGTTCCCCTTCTTGTGTACCACGTGTCGGTCTATTTTTAGACCAGGAAACCCCCAAAGTGAGAGAGTCATTTCTCCTCGTATATGGGGGCCAAAAAAATTGCGAAAAATTGAGTTAATCTTTCAGTTAGCTAGATTTATTGGTATTAGCTAGATTTATTGGTATTATTTTTATCGCGGGGCGGCACGGTGGTGTAGTGGTTAGCGCTGCCGCCTCACAGCAAGAAGGTCCGGGTTCGAGCCCCGTGGCCGGCGAGGGCCTTTCTGTGCGGAGTTTGCATGTTCTCCCCGTGTCCGCGTGGGTTTCCTCCGGGTGCTCCGGTTTCCCCCACAGTCCAAAGACATGCAGGTTAGGTTAACTGGTGACTCTAAATTGAGCGTAGGTGTGAATGTGAGTGTGAATGGTTGTCTGTGTCTATGTGTCAGCCCTGCGATGACCTGGCGACTTGTCCAGGGTGTACCCCGCCTTTCACCCGTAGTCAGCTGGGATAGGCTCCAGCTTGCCTGCGACCCTGTAGAAGGATAAAGCGGCTAGAGATAATGAGATGAGATGAGATTTTTATCGCGTTCTATCCGCCATTGCTGATAATATGTGCCACGTCACACGTCACGTGGTACACAAGAAGGGGAACCTGCCGATGACATCACGCGCGGAAATTAAAAGGGTAGGTGACTTTGGTCGCAAAATTAATATACTTGTCGTTGTCAAAAAAATTATGCTTGATATATCATTTTGAAGCTAAAAGATTTCTCTATCTAGTGATACCATTTATATATGTTGTCAAAATATATTGTATTTTATGCCAAAGAATACATCCAATGGTGGAATGGCACTTTAAGGAGTTACAGCACGACAATCTCACGTTTCAAGGACTAAAAAAAACCTTTTTCCCCAGAGAGCCTGCAAAAAGTCTGCCACTCACTCCGCCATCCCGGAAGTCCTCTGCAATTTGTGTACTTGTTTGTTGAAGATCTATGCTTGCTGTGGGTTAACAGTGAAATTGGACTGTTAACTTTCTAAAAATCAACCAATATGATCCAGTGATCGTTAGACCGTTCTTCATTAAGTAATCATGTTTGTGGCAGGAAATTAAAACGTCTTTGAGTTTAATCATTTTCACTCATTTGTTTTTAATGACAGACCCTCGAGTTTCCAGTCTGTTCTGGGTAAGGCGGTTCACATCTTGAAGGAGTTCCTAAAAGAGAAGGAGGTGAGCAGGTTTCGACCTTATGATGTCGAGTACCTTTTACACCCACTGATCCAACAGCCTGGTCCAAACACAGCAGCGGAACAGGTAAAGCACCCGACCCAGTCATCATCCTGTTTACTCAGGACACATTTAAAAAAAAAAAACAACTTAAGGGGTGTTCACACGGCACATATTTGCATCGATGCTGCACCGATGTATTTTGTTGCGATATATCTTACACCGGTGTAAATTTTGTGGAGCGTTCACACGTCAAAAACCTGCTTACTAGAGAGAAGCGTGTTCGCACCGGTGCAGCCCCACTGGCGTTCACACGGCAGTTTTTGCGACCGTGCTATACGATAGTAATAATGCGGAAATGAAATATGCGCATGCGTGAAAATGTACTTCCTTTTCCCGCCTTGTTTGTTATTGATATATCGAAAAACCATGGTTTATACTTCTCCAGACAAACTTTCTACGTTGTGGTCTATCAGACACCGTAAAAGGGTAAAAGAGAGAAAGGAAAGGTTGCACAAGTACAAGAGAGCACGAAAACAACGCATTGTACAATTCATTCGGCAGCAAATCGACGACTTCGTGTCGTTCATGGCCATGTGGACGGTTGTCATGGCATCACCAAGCGCCGGGAAAACAACGTGGATGAAGACACGCAGTTCTGTTTGGTGGGAGAGAATTGTCAACGGATCGTTTACTCATTCAGACTGCATATCAAACTTCAGAATGAGCAAGGAAGCATTCGGATATTTGTGCGCTAAGCTTCGTCCATTCCTCTCACGTGTAACAACTGTTGTGAGTGCCGATCAGCGTGGAAACTGGCTACCGATTGTAGCGTTCAGACGTCCCATTTTATATCGGTGCTGCCCCGCAAACTAGCATTTACTCCGGAGTAAATTTCTTAAACCACCTCCCGAGCAGGGTTAGATTTGCACCGGTTTAAGCAGCTTTCAGGGGCTACACCGCTATAACTTTGTACCGTGTGAACGCTCTACCGGGGCAGCCCCGGAGCTACACCGGAGTAAAAGTTGCCGTGTGAACACCCCTTTAAATTACTTATAGATTTGTAGTACTCTGTATTTGACAGGTGAATTGTAATTAGTATTCCAAAAATATTTTGTAGGCTGTAATTACATATAGAGACGTTTGGTTTTATGGATTATATTGTTTTAGGATTTAGGGCATGATAATGAGAAGATGCAGCCTCTTGGGTAATTATAAAAATGAGAAATGTGTGGAAGAATGTCAGAAGGAGACAATTTAACAGCGATACACATTTTTGTTAAAACTGACAAAATTGGGGGCGTCGTGGCTCAGGTGGATGGGGCGCCGTGCCGTGAATCCGGGGACCCGGGTTCGATTCCGACCCGGGGTCATTTCCTGGTCCCTCCCCGTCTCTCTCTCCCGCTTGTTTCTTGTCTCTACACTGTCCTATCCAATAATAAAGCTGAAAAAAGCCCAAAAAAATCTTAAAAAAAAAAAAACAACTGACTAAATTATCATAATTCAATCAGGAGACCCCCCCCCCCCCAAAAAAAATCAGTACTAAATCTAGTACACACGTGTTATATGCCATCTCAGAAACGTCAAACATCACACTAACTTTAGGCGCGAGAGAGAGAGAGAGAGAGAGAGAAGCCTGACTGCACAGTGACGAGAGAGAGATAAACAGAGTGAACAAGGATTGAGAATGAAAGATTCTGCTGTAATATTATGATTATATTATATAACATTAGTATAAATATGCAGGTGATTATAGAAAACTTGCGTGCTGATTGGCTGAGAAATTTAAACTTTTTCTCGAGCGACTCGGCAAAATGGCGGCCAATCGATTCATCACCGTAAGCGAGGAAGAATTACACATTATGAAAGAAAACACTGTTCCTAAAAGCACTAAAGATGCTACGAAGTTCGGTCTAAAACTATTCAAAGGGAAGGTGGGATTGTGATTTATTTTATCCATTTCAAAACAAAGCGTTTTATGTGAGTCGGCATAGATAAGTGACACAAGTCTGCGCGCGTTACATTTGCATCCCGCTTTTGAAGTTTGAAAAAAATTTTTTTTTGATATATCACCTGTGTATTTATACTAAAACAATTATCCACCTGGCGGCACGGTGGTGTAGTGGTTAGTGCTGTCGCCTCACAGCAAGAAGGTCTGGGTTCGAGCCCCGTGGCCGGCGAGGGCCTTTCTGTGTGGAGTTTGCATGTTCTCCCCGTGTCCGCGTGGGTTTCCTCTGGGTGCTCCGGTTTCCCCCACAGTCCAAAGACATGCAGGTTAGGTTAACTGGTGACTCTAAATTGAGCGTAGGTGTGAATGTGAGTGTGAATGGTTGTCTGTGTCTATGTGTCAGCCCTGTGATGACCTGGCGACTTGTCCAGGGTGTACCCCACCTTTCGCCCGTAGTCAGCTGGGATAGGCTCCAGCTTGCCTGTGACCCTGTAGAACAGGATAAAGCGGCTAGAGATAATGAATGAATGAATGAATTATCCACTTCAGGCTCAGTGAATAATGACCTCAACTTCATCTCACTGATTATTTAAAGCTATACGCCTTTTTGATTTCGTAAAATCGGTGAAATTTAGTTCCATCTGAAATTTGGTCACTGTGATATGTTTACTTTTGTAACATCTCAAAAAAACAGGCCATTCTGTGGCTGGGAAGTTATTTAATTTGAGGGGATTCCCGAGCAAATAATGTGCATGAAATCGCTCGCTTCAAGCAGACAGAGGAAGTCCGTGTGCGCATGCGCAGGGTTCCCTTCTCCTTCTTTTGGGTTTTAGAGCAGCTGGCATCCACAGTGTTGCGTTACTGCCATCTACAGGTTTACTTTGACCGTGCACTGACAGTTCCATCATTCTGTCGCTAAACGAACAGCTGATCACACCGAGGTGCTCGCTGACCGCCGATAGTTATTAGTTTGGTCCTGCGTTTCCTTTCCTTCGCAATATAACGTCTTTTCTTCTCGCTTTCCGTTACTGTAGTCGGTCTTTCACGTTTCATTCGCACACTCACGTCCTCCATTTTTCTCTCCTGTTTCAAATTTGTATCCCACAATGCCTTGCGCAAACGGGGAAATCCCACCACGTGATGCGTGACGTAGTATCTTGAATTGGGTCATGGTGAAGCAGGAAAAAATAGCGGAGAATTTAGGGCCACATGGTCCTAAATTCATTAATTGTTCTATTAATAAAATTGGAAGTCTGTGATTCGAATTCAGTAGCATTCAGCCCACTAAACAAAAATAATTGGGTGTCGGGAAAATTATTTTTATGACCTCCACTTAAACTCTGAAAGGCAGTACAGCTTTAAATAATATTGGCTGGCTTTTTTTCATGGTCTATCAGATGTATTCCATTCGGCTAGCATGATACTGAACGAGTCAAAGACGAGTAGCTGAATGGAATATATCTGATATACCATGAAAAAAAGCCATTATTATCTCATCTCATTATCTCTAGCCACTTTATCCTGTTCTACAGGGTCGCAGGCAAGCTGGAGCCTATCCCAGCTGACTACGGGCGAGAGGCGGGGTACACCCTGGACAAGTCGCCAGGTCATCACAGGGCTGACACAGACAACCATTCACACTCACATTCACACCTACGGTCAATTTAGAGTCACCAGTTAACCTAACCTGCATGTCTTTGGACTGTGGGGGAAACTGGAGCACCCGGAGGAAACCCACGCGGACACGGGGAGAACATGCAAACTCCACACAGAAAGGCCCTCGCCGGCCACGGGGCTCGAACCCAGGACCTTCTTGCTGTGAGGCGACAGTGCTAACCACTACACCACCGTGCCGCCCACCATTATTATTATTATTATTATTATTATTAATAATAATACAAGTTCCTTTCAGGTGTTCAACGCAGCTTTCTCTTTCAAAATTCTCTCAAAATCTTCTGTATTTAACGAAGCAAACCTGGCGGCCATGTTTGTTTACAAATTGTCACAGTCACTCACTAGCGCGGATGTTTTCCATCTCTGATATGTGACGTCATGTTGTCTTGACAACCGTGCAATATCGTAAACCATATTCAATGCTCATTCTCCATTGGGTAGAGTGACGTAATGCACGTAGGATAAGCGATATGCTAACAATTCTGCATGCTATCAAACCAAATGAATGAAACCCGCTAGAAGGGAATAGAACACATGTTTTTATTCCATCAAAAAAGTGTCCTGTTTGTATAATAATCACCGACATTCACTTCACCTTCAGTTAATCCTCTAAGTTGGTGGTACATTGATTTCTCCTTATTGTGGAATTTGTATTGTTACCCAGTCGCAAATATTTTAATGATTAACAGGCTGCGTTTGTGTGTTTCTCTGTTAGACCATAATGAGGCCACGGTGTGTTTCTGATTTATTGGGCTGCGTTTTAGCAAGTGTGTAAACACTAAGGCTTGTGCCTAATGTTTGTGACTTGCAGGAAAATAAAATACACAAATTAAATAATAAAATGCAGAGAAAAAACCCCCAGACATATCAAGCTTTTTTCACTGTGCATATGAGGGATGAAACGGTTACCGGTTTCACAGTTAAATACCCCATAGTTAGTACAAGTGTTTCAAATTTTATCATTAAAAGCTCATGTTAAAGTCCATGTAGCGCAAATTCAGAGATTTATTTCTAAACAAGTTATACATGTTAGAAAATAATTGATGAAATATGTGAAAAGACTGAACTATATAGTACTGAATTGTGGACTTGGACCGGTCAACAGTGTTTTAGTATTTTTGTGTTCAGGATTTTTGGATGGATCAGTACTCCTAGCTCTTGATGATGACGCACTGGAGCCAGACTTAGCATAATGTTTTTGTTAATCTAAACACGTGCTGCTGTTTTTCAGGTTTAGTTGCAATATAGGCACGCTCCGTTTTTGTTTTGTGTTGCTAAATGCTAGGTGGAAATGGATGGGTGAACTTCGACAGAAAAGAAGTAAAAGAAAATAAATGTTATTTACCAGCTGGGAGGTCCGTATGGTGAAATACCATGACGCGAGGTGTTGAAAGTACTGAGCGAGGCCCTCTGGGCCGAGGTCAGTATTCAAGGCCGAGGTCACAGTATTTCACCATACGGACCGACCTTAAGCTGGTAAATAATATATTTATTTTTTTCTTCACCAAATTGTAACAGAAAACGAGAGCGCCCGAAAGGGAAAACCGAACCGAGCCGCCATTTTGAATCCTCATTCACGGCTGTAATGCAAATTGCTTCCTCCTCGGTATACAAGTGCACTTCCATGGCAAGGAAAAAAAAAAACTACATTTTGCCGCCTATGTAGTCCCCTATTTATACAAAATTGAGTCATTCAGGATTCAGCCATGTTTTTGCTCTGCGTTAGCAAGTTACAGGTTTTTAGCTTTCTCCTGAAATGTTTTATTTCTTCTTCCTCAGGGTAGTAAAACTCGCTTTTGCTATCACTATCCATGCTGTAAAATTAATGCTATTTTCCTGAGAAATGCTGGCAAAAATTTTAGATTTTTGATAATCTTATAAATAAATCTTATTAAAAAAAAAAAAGATAAATGTTGACAAAAAATGCTACCATGTTTGTTGTTGTGAATGAGCGAGTCGCCAGAGGTCCGTAACCGGGGTCTGTATCGTAGGATACGGACCCGCTCGCCAGCCAATCGGAGCCCAGGATTTGATGGAAACCGCACCTCGAAAAAAATTAAAAGTTTTTATGATCTTTTGTGTGTGATTGGACAAATTTTCAAGGCGTTCATCTCAAGTTCAAAGCGACCGTGCACACATCCGGCTGTTATGTGGATCGAAAAACAGACTTGGCAAGCTTGATTGAAACACCAAGTCTACTGAGAAAAGCTAAAGCCTAGGTCACAACCGGACGTACGATTTTTTTGGCTGTGCGATTTTTGGCGTTTCCCAAATCGCTGCGTTTTTTTTGTTCATGGAGAAAGACGCACGTTGGCCGTAAGTTTGTCTTGCAACCTGAAAAAATGTAAGCGCCCGTAGAGTTTGTTTGACATGACAAAGAACCTCTGCGGCTGGTCTGCGGCCAGTCTACGGCTCGAAAATCAGCACATCACATGCACGCCCTCCATGCGTTTCTTGCGTTTTTTGCATGTAGACCGGCCGTAGGAGCACATACGGCCGGTTGTGACCGAGGCTTAAGACAAAATTTAAAGACGCAGCTTTGGGACCAAAAGGTTGCTGGTTCGGTTTCCCGGACGGTAAGCAAGCACAACTTTATTCATCACACACTTGTGAAATTCCTCTCTGCATTTAACCCATCTGAAGCAGTGAACACACACTTGCGCGCGCACACGTGAGCAACAAGCACACACACATACCCAGAGCAGTGGGCAGCCATGCTAACAGCGCCCGGGGAGCAGTTGGGAGTTAGGTGCCTCGCTCAAGGGCACTTCAGCCCAAGGCCGTCCCATATTAACCTAACCGCATGTCTTTGGACTGTGAGGGAAACCGGAGCACCCAGAGGAAACCCACGCAGACACGGGGAGAACATGCAAACTCCACACAGAAAGGCCCTCGCCGGCCGCTGGGTTTGAACCCAGAACCTTCTTGCTGTGAGGCAACCGTGCTAACCACTACACCACCGTGCCGCCCAGTATCCGGTTATTTAGCACAAAAGTCTCTTAGCACAACTCTATGTTCTTTAGCACAACTCTGGATTATGGTCACAATAATTAAAAAAAAAAAATACTCATCTTGCTATAGGAAGGGGTTTATTATGATTGCTTAGGGACTGGAAGCCGGAATTTCTGCTGCTGTGCATGTTAAGGATGAGTTGTTGATCCCTGAAACGTGGACTGGAAATCCGATTCTTTGGTGTCTTTGGATATTTGTAGTTAAGCCATAACAAACCTTGAATTGTGGGCAGCTTCATAAATAACTTCAGCCCCTTCTGATCATATCACAAATTCAACTGACTGTCAATAGTTACGCGTTTGCCGAATTAATTAACCGGCAGATTATGTCTCTTGCCCTGCTTGACAACGTGTTTTGCTGACTAAGAGCGGAATCTATTCCTAAAAAAGCTTACTCAAATTATTAGAAGTCCATTTGATATCACATATTACTGTTTTCATATGTATTTGACTAATAAAGCTACAACGTCTTTAACCGAAGAAAGACCAAGTTCAATGAGAATCATGTCTCCTTAGTAACCAACAGTTGCGATATGTAAACAAACGAAAGAAACTTCCACTAAAGTATCGTAGAACGAATGGCAATTCAATAAAAGTGCAATATCAACGTTCAGGAATGACAAAACAACCAAAATTAATATATCAGTTGTTTATAATACGGCAATCGTGAAGCAAGAAGAAGAGATTACGCTAAGACGTAAGGGTTGTTTGATCATCAAGACAAGTCTCGAAGCTGTGGCGAGTTTACAGGGAAATTCACTTTGTTGCAGCATGTTTAGATTTGACTTCGATATTTCTTTTCTTTTTTTTAAATCCAATGCTATCAACCGCTAAAAAACGTTATTTAACACAAAATTATCAAATCAGTAAACCACAAGTATTCATCATAAAGATTAAGTGTTCTTGGATCTTGTGCTAAAGAACTTAGAGTTGTGCTAAGAGACTTTAGAACTTGTGCTAAAAGACTTTTGTGCTAAATAACCGTAAACTCCTTGGACCAGCAGGAATGGCTGAAGTGCCCTTGAGCAAGGCACCTAACCCCCAACTGCTCCCCAGGCTGCTCTGGGTATGTTGTAGGTCGCTCTGGATAAAAGCGTCTGCTAAATACCATTGATGTTTGGTTTAAAAAAAAAAAATGTTGGAGACAGATTGGCACGGAGCCACATGGCGCTTTCCTTGTGTGTGGTAATGGGGAGAAATTAGCTTTACTTGCTTGTAGTGGTTGTAAATATTGGTGTTGTTGTTGTTGCTGTTTCTTTTCAGAGGATGTTGCATGGGTAAATCCACCCCGAACCTGCAGATTAGTTTACAATGCCCTAACCTTAACTCTAAGCCTAAAACGACTGAAACGTCGATGAGCCTAACAGCTGCTGAGCTAAACCAAAAAAAAAAAGTGTTGGCACATGCGTGTTATGGCATTGGAGAAAAACTGCGACTCGGCAGTCAGATATTCTTGGAGGCGGAACCTTTCCTGTGGTTGGCCGTGGTTTCAGTGAACACGCCCCTTGTGTCTCAGCAGAGAGTACTGTTTATCGTTTCACAGTTCTGTAAAATAGTCAGAAGATTAATCTATAGAGTCGGTAGTGACAGCACTAATATTATTTTAATGTTTACGCAAACAAAGTGCTACTCATTTTATTTGTGGTTTTCAATATAAAACTTGGTGAGAGGATTTCAGTTTGTGTATCGGTACCTTTTGAACACTTTCAGCACATTTTAACAACATCGCCATAATACTGGTTAACCGTTTTAATTTTGGCCACAATAAACATTGTATTAAATTTTCATTTCTCCATTGTATGCTAAATTGCACACTAGCATATGAAAGATTTGGTCAGGACACTAGTGGTGTCAGTGTTTAGGCAGCATGCAATTTGGGACACAGCAAAACTCTGGCTGTGTCTGAAATCACTCACTCGTTCACTACTCCCTGCTCACTACCTAGGGAATTCTATATACAAGACTATATAGTGAGCTCATTGATGAAATGGAAAAGGAAAAAAAAAACACTTTGGGACACTACTCTGCCACGCCGTTATTTACGCCATTACTGTCGCACAATTAAAACGTGCCAGTTCAGTCGGCTGGTGGGTTTTCAAAATAATAAACACATGCATGTATTTTTGTGATAAATACATACAACCCCGATTCCCAAAAAGTTGGGACAAAGTACAAATTGTAAATAAAAACGGAATGCAATAATTTACAAATCTCAAAAACCGATATTGTATTCACAATAGAACATAGACAACATATCAAATGTCGAAAGTGAGACATTTTGAAATTTCATGCCAAATATTGGCTCATTTGAAATTTCATGACAGCAACACATCTCAAAAAAGTTGGGACAGGGGCAATAAGAGGCTGGAAAAGTTAAAGGTACAAAAAAGGAACAGCTGGAGGACCAAATTGCAACTCATTAGGTCAATTGGCAATAGGTCATTAACATGACTGGGTATAAAAAGAGCATCTTGGAGTGGCAGCGGCTCTCAGAAGTAAAGATGGGAAGAGGATCACCAATCCCCCTAATTCTGCGCCAACAAATAGTGGAGCAATATCAGAAAGGAGTTCGACAGTGTAAAATTGCAAAGAGTTTGAACATATCATCATCTACAGTGCATAATATCATCAAAAGATTCAGAGAATCTGGAAGAATCTCTGTGCGTAAGGGTCAAGGCCGGAAAACCATACTGGGTGCCCGTGATCTTCGGGCCCTTAGACGGCACTGCATCACATACAGGCATGCTTCTGTATTGGAAATCACAAAATGGGCTCAGGAATATTTCCAGAGAACATTATCTGTGAACACAATTCACCATGCCATCCGCCGTTGCCAGCTAAAACTCTATAGTTCAAAGAAGAAGCCGTATCTAAACATGATCCAGAAGCGCAGACGTCTTCTCTGGGCCAAGGCTCATTTAAAATGGACTGTGGCAAAGCGGAAAACTGTTCTGTGGTCAGACGAATCAAAATTTGAAGTTCTTTATGGAAATCAGGGACGCCGTGTCATTCGGACTAAAGAGGAGAAGGACGACCCAAGTTGTTATCAGCGCTCAGTTCAGAAGCCTGCATCTCTGATGGTATGGGGTTGCATTAGTGCGTGTGGCATGGGCAGCTTACACATCTGGACAGACACCATCAATGCTGAAAGGTATATCCAGGTTCTAGAGCAACATATGCTCCCATCCAGACGATGTCTCTTTCAGGGAAGACCCTGCATTTTCCAACATGACAATGCCAAACCACACACTGCATCAATTACAGCATCATGGCTGCGTAGAAGAAGGGTCCGGGTACTGAACTGGCCAGCCTGCAGTCCAGATCTTTCACCCATAGAAAACATTTGGCGCATCATAAAACGGAAGATACGACAAAAAAGACCTAAGACAGTTGAGCAACTAGAATCCTACATTAGACAAGAATGGGTTAACATTCCTATCCCTAAACTTGAGCAACTTGTCTCCTCAGTCCCCAGACGTTTACAGACTGTTGTAAAGAGAAAAGGGGATGTCTCACAGTGGTAAACATGGCCTTGTCCCAACTTTTTTGAGATGTGTTGTTGTCATGCAATTTAAAATCACCTAATTTTTCTCTTTAAATGATACATTTTCTCAGTTTAAACTTTGATATGTCATCTATGTTCTATTCTGAATAAAATATGGAATTTTGAAACTTCCACATCATTGCATTCCGTTTTTATTTACAATTTGTACTTTCCCAACTTTTTTGGAATCGGGGTTGTATTATACTGAGCGTATTTCCTACATTAATAAATACAAAGTACTTCGTGTCTGCTGCATCTTTCAGTTCTTTTAAATCAAGACTGAATACTTTCTTCTTTGCCGCTGCCTTCTTTTATTAAATCAAATTTGAGGCTTTGGATTAATTCCTTTTATTCTTGTATTTTTTCTCTTATTCTATTTTAGCTTATTTTCTATTCTCTTACTATTTTTAATTGTACTTGAACATCTGTCTATAATGTTTTTCTTCCTCCATCCATTCACCCCAACACTTTTTTTTTTTTTTTACCTTCTTCCTTTCAGTGTGACCGCAATGCATGATGGTATATATTGCTTGATTAATGACCATCGGTTGTACACTTTTCACAGTGCATTGTGGGATACTATGAGTCCACTATATTAGGGTGTAATAATTCTCACTATACATTCAGACAGCATTACAAAATGGCGAACTCTCTATATAGTGAGTAGTGAGTGATTTCGGACACGGACGTGCTCTTCGTCTCCGACAAGTAGCTTGCAGTAGCATTTTTTACCAGAGAGGGCCAACTTTCAAAATCTGGTACTATTTAATTACAAACTTGAACAGGTTGAAAGTAATACTGTACGTTCTGTGTATTCGTGTTAGAGCAATAATCTTTGTTCACTGATTGACGTGTGATGAATGAATGGTCTCAGTCCTGCGTTGTGTGTGTTTTTAGGAGCCTGGTTCTGTTCAGTTGATGGTTCCTGCACAGATCAGGAACCTCCTCAAAGAGACCCTGAAGATTCTGCAGGTGGAGGGAGAGATATTCCGCAAAGTCCTGTCTCCGGATGAGGTGTACAATGTAGGCAAGCCTTTTTCAGTGCGCGCGCACACAAAATGTTGTTCTGTAGCAGACAGTAGGTACTTGTGAGTGCTGTATTTTTATTACAGAAAATGACTGACTTGTGTATTTCTGTGGTTTTAGTTCGCAAGGTAATATGTACAGTAGCACTCACCTTTTTGTATAACAGCAAATTTACATAAATAACACTCACTAATAAAGTGTTATCTGAATTCAGTCCAGTATCCTTGTTACTTTTTTTTTTTTCCTCTCTGTATAGTGTTCTATATACAACCCCAAATCAGAAAAAGTTGGGATGGTATGGAAAATTAGCCTGGGCCCGCCCATCCTAAGTGTGACGCAACACGGGGGGCTGTTGTGAACTTAGTCTGGCAAGGCAAGCTATCTCCAGCTCTTCCAAGCTCCCGAAAAATCGGGAGCCAATCAACTTTGAGCATCTCCAACGGCCCTGGGTAGAGGCGCGTTCAAGGCAGTGACGTAGTAGAACTGCGACCGGAAGCCATAGATTGTTTACAGAATCTATGCCGGAAGCGCTTCATTCACTAGAAACATTACGAACATGGAGCAGCGGCAAGCCTTTGACACAGCGGTAGATGCTGTATTGAAAGCATTCAACGGGAAGTTCTCATTGAAAACGGAGCAAAGAGCAGCCCTGGAGGTATTTATTGAAAGGAAGGACGTTTTCGCCTTGCTCCCGACCGGCTTCGGTAAGAGTTTAATCTACCAGTTAGCCCCGCTGGTAGCCAAATCAATGGGGCTCAACGAGAATCCTATCGTCGCGTCACGTACGTCAGAGGAAAGAGTGATGTGATTGGTTTAAGCTTCGTCACAGCCTTTTCTGGCTTCGACCAGTAGCAAACTGAGGCATTTCAGGGAGGCGGGTCAACCACGCGCTTTGGGAAATGGTTGGGCTTAAAGGAACAGTCCACTGTACTTCCATAATGAAATATGCTCTTATCTGAATTGAGACGAGCTGCTCCGTACCTATCCAAGCTTTGCGCGACCTCCCAGTCAGTCAGACGCAGTCAGACGCGCTGTCACTCCTGTTAGCAATGTAGCTAGGCTCAGCATGGCCAATGGTATTTTTTGGGGCTGTAGTTAGATGCGACCAAACTCTTCCGCGTTTTTCCTGTTTACATAGGTTTATATGACCAGTGACATGAAACAAGTTCAGTTACACAAATTGAAACGTAGTGATTTTCTATGCTATGGAAAGTGCGCACTATAATGACAGGCGTACTAACACCTTCTGCGCGCTTCGGCAGCGCATTGATACGGAGCTCAGATATCAATGCGCTGCCGAAGCGTGCAGAAGGTGTTAGTACGCCTGTCATTATAGTGCGCACTTTCCATAGCATACAAAATCGCTACGTTTCAATTTGTGTAACTGAACTTGTTTCATGTCACTGGTCATATAAACCTATATAAACAGGAAAAACGCGGAAGAGTTTGGTCGCATCTAACTACAGCCCCAAAAAATACCATTGGCCATACTGAGCCTAGCTACATTGCTAACAGGAGTGACAGCGCGTCTGACTGACTGGGAGGTCGCGCAAAGCTCGGAGAGGTACGGAGCAGCTCGTCTCAATTCAGATAAGAGCATATTTCATTATGGAAGTACGGTGGACTGTTCCTTTAATATCTATGCCAGACCAATGCTCGCAGAGCTTTGAAGTTGCATTAGCCAGACTAATGGAAAATGCAAATAAAAAAAGAAAGCAGTGATTTCTAAATTGACTTGTATTGCAGTACAGACAAGATGAACCCAAGATATTTCATGTTTTGTCTGGTCAACTTCATTTCACTTGTTAATATACATCCATTCCTGCGTTTCAGTCCCTCAAAAAAAGTTGGGACGGGGCAATTAGGGCTAGTAATGAGGTAAAACAATTACATAATGATGTGATTTGAAGCAGGTGATGTCACTAGATGATTGTAATCATGATTCGGTACAAAATCAGTATCCAGGAAAGGCCCGGTCTTTGAGGAGCAAAGATGGGTCGAGGGTCTCCAGTTTGTCAACAAATGCATGAGAAAATTATTGAAATGTTTAAAACCAATGTTCCTCAAAGCAAGATATGAAGGGATTTGGATATTTCACCCCCTACGATGTATAATATCAAACCATTCAAGGAATCTGGTGGAATTTCAGTGCGTAAAGGGCAAGGGTGCAAGCCTAAGCGGAACACCTGTGACGTTTCTCTGATCCCTCAGACGGCACTGCATCAAGAACCGTCCTCCATCTATAGCTGATAGAACCACATGGGCTCAGGATTGCTTTGGTAAACGTTTATCAAGCACTACAATCCAGAGTTACATCCACAAATACCAGTTAAAACTTTTACTGTGCAAAAACAAAGCCTTATGTTAACTGTGTCCAGAAGCATGGTTGACTTCTCTGGACTTGGAGGCATCTGGGATGGACCATCACACTGTGGAAATGTGTATTGTGGTCAGACGAATTAGTATTCCAGGTCTTTTTGTGTGCGATTCCTCCACATCGAGAGGAATCAGCTGAGGTGGCTCAGGCATCTCTTTCAGATGCCTCCTGGACGCCTCCCTGGGGAGGGGTTCCAGGCATGTCCCCCCGGGAGGAGGCCCCGGGGAAGACCCAGGACACGCTGGAGGGACTATGTCTCTCAGCTGGCCTGGGAACGCCTCGGTGTTCTTCCCAAGGAGCTGGCTGAGGTGTCTGGGGAAAGGGAAGTTTGGGCTTCCATGATCAGACTGCTGCCTCCACGACCCGGCCCCGGATAAAGCGGAAGAAGACGAGACGAGGTCTTTTTTTTTTTTCTTCCCCCGGGTGCCATGTGCTCCAGACCAAAGCCGAAAAGAACCATCCAGACTGTTACCAGCAACAAATCCAGGGTTTGTCATGGTATGGGGTTGTGTCAGTGCCCTTGGGAAAGGTAACTTCCACTTCTGTGATGGCAGCATTAATGCAGAAAAGTACACTGAGATTTTGGAGCAACATATCCTGCCTTGAAGACGACATCTTTTCCAGGGAGATTTCAGCAAGACAATGCAAAACCACATTCTGCACACGTTACAAAGGCAGGGCTGTGGAAGAAGAGGGTGCCTGTCCATTCTGTCCCCAACAGAGAATCTGTGGCAAATTTTGAAACAAAAAAAAAAAAAAATGACCATGACGACCCCGTCCTGTTGCACACCTTAAGACTTGTTTTGCAATAAACAAAACTTGAAACGCTTCATCACTCGGTGTCTTTAGTCCCTGAACAGCTTTTAAGTGTTGTGAGAAGGAATGGCAACATTATAAAGTGGTAATTGCTTCAGCGTCCCAACTTTTTTGAAATGTGTTGCAAGAATCAAAATTGAAATAAATGTTTCTTTTGAAAAAATAAAATTAATGAGGTAAAACATTACATAATATGCTGCTGTTTTGTTTTGAATGCAATACAGGTCCGAGGTGATTTACAATTCATTGTTTTCAGTTTTAATTTCGATTTCAACATACCGTCCCAACTTTTTCTGATTTGGGGTCAACAGTGATGGAATGAGGGAGTGATCCCGAGCAAGATTTAAAAGTGCTTTTCCATGTGGTATACGTATTAGAGAAAGCTATTACTTTTGTAATGCATTAATGGTGATAAAAATCCTGACTGTTTGTGATTCCTGTGTGCGTCTCCTGCAGGTAACTGAACACGACAAAGATCTGCTTGCGGTGATTTGTAATATCTTGAGAGAGGATTGCAAAAGAGAGAAATGTAAGTTCTGCCTCTAGATATCTTTTATTCCCTGCTCCATCACCTAAAGCAATTATTGTATTATTTCAGTCAATTTTGTTCTTTTAATAAATAATTATTTATTATTCTGAAATTCCTCCAGATTCCTTGAATTGTTTAATGATTATAAGCATTGTAGAGGGTGAACGATCCAAATCCCTTCCTAGCTTTCTTTGAGGAACCTTGTTTTTTTAAACACTTCAAAAAATTCTCATGCATTCGTTGACAAACTGGAGATCCTCGGCCCGTCTTTGCTCCTCAAAGATTAGGCTTTTCCTGGATACGGATTTTGTCCCAAATCATGATTACAATCATCTGGTGACATCACCTGCTTCAAATCACATCATTATGTAATTGTTTTACCTCATTACTAGCCCTAAATTGCCCCGTCCCAACTTTTTTTTGGAATGTGTTGCAGGACTGAAACGCAGGAATGGATGTAGATGAACAAATGAAATGACAAGTTGACCAGACAAAACATGAAATCTATCGTGTTCATCCCGTCTGCACTGAAATACAAGTCAAAGTAAATTTAGGAATCTTTTTTTTTTTTATTTGCATTTTCCATACCGTCCCAACTTTTTCTGATTTGGGGTTGTAGAAAAAAATAACGTATATGAGTGATTCCACGCTTATGGGTACTGAAATGGGGACATGAACTTATTTTTAAAAATTCACCTAAAACCATTTCTTTTTTTTACCATCAGGTCACAAAACATGTAATCTTTAATGAATGATATGTTAAAAGATAACTTTAATTTTCTGAGATGTAATAAAAACATATTTATATGCCAAAGTCAGAACGTAACAGAAGTGTTGTGGACATATATATTCTCAATTTTAACAATGTAGAATTACTTTTTGAAACATAGGAAGGTGATGTTTTAGCAAATATAATTAATCAACATGTGTAGTAGAATAAACATACACATTCTTTCAATAAGATTAACATGGTATATAGCTAGATTGTAATTAATTTGTAACAGACGCGAGATGGACAATCGTAACAGAAGTAATGGAACAGACATCATTTTGGAACTCATAGGCTTGACTTTGGCATATAAATATGTTTTTATTACATCTCAGAAAATTAAAGTTATCTTTTAACATATCATTCATTAAAGATTACATGTTTTGTGACCTGATGGTAAAAAAAGAAATGGTTTTAGGTGAATAAGTTCATGTCCCCATTTCAGTACCCATAAGCGTGGAATCACTCATATAGAAACAGCAATGAGCATTTTAGTATCAACCATGATTGTATTACAACACGCATTACTGTTCAAGCTGTTGTTACAGACAATTAATCAACACCTTCTGACCACTTGGGTTTATAATGAAGTGGAGGACTGAAAGTGTTCATCTCTTAAGGCCCCGTCACACTTATTCGGAATTAGCAGGAATCAAGCAGAACCAGCCGGAATGAAATTTTTCAAAATTCGTGCCACATTCAGGCAGGAATTTCAAACTGACCAACATTCTTACAGCTTTGTAAGAATGCCGTTCGAATACTTAGAATGCGCTTCGAACCCGCCTCGAATGATTCGTGCACATTCCGGGTGTATTAGCTTTCGAATGCAGTTGGAACACAGTAGGAATGCTGTAAGAATATTAAGAATGCACTTCGAATGCCATACGAGGGCGGTTCGATTGCTGCCTGAATACCACCCGAAGTCTGGTTGGAAGATGCCTCGAATGCTGTACGAATTCACCTCAAATGCAGTCAGAACGCTCCCGGAATAGCCGCTGAATATGTTTCGAACGTCTAAGAATTCAAAGAGAATGCAGCTCGAATACTTAGAATGTACTTCGAATATCCCGGAACATACACTACCGTTCAAAAGTTTGGGGTCACCCAGACAATTTTGTTTTTTCCATGAAAAGTCACACTTTTATTTCCCACCGTAAGTTGTAAAATGAATAGAAAATATAGTCAAGACATTTTTCTGAGCATTTAATCGACCCCACAAATTAATGTGATGCTCCAGAAACTCAATCTGCTCAAAGGAAGGTCAGTTTTATAGCTTCTCTAAAGAGCTCAACTGTTTTCAGCTGTGCTAACATGATTGTACAAGGGTTTTCTAATCATCCATTAGCCTTCTGAGGCAATGAGCAAACACATTGTACCATTAGAACACTGGAGTGAGAGTTGCTGGAAATGGGCCTCTATACACCTATGGAGATATTGCACCAAAAACCAGACATTTGCAGCTAGAATAGTCATTTACCACATTAGCAATGTATAGAGTGGATTTCTGATTAGTTTAAAGTGATCTTCGTTGAAAAGAACAGTGCTTTTCTTTCAAAAATAAGGACATTTCAAAGTGACCCCAAACTTTTGAACGGTAGTGTACAAAGAATTTTCATTCCAGCTCATTCGAGGCACATTCGGGACATTCTGGCAGGATTTGGTGGCTTGCCATTTTGATTTTTCCCTCGACCGCGATCAGAATGTTTCGAATGCTGTAAGAATATTTAGAATGCAGTCAGAATACACTTCAAATGGGGGCGTCGTGGCTCAGGTGGCTAAGGCGCCATACCATAAATCCGGGGACCCGGGTTCGATTCCGACCCGAGGTCATTTCCCGATCCCTCCCCGTCTCTCTCTCCCGCTCATTTCCTGTCCTGTCTCTACACTGTCCTATCCAGTAAAGGTGAAAAAAGCCCAAAAAAATATCTTAAAAAAGAATACACTTCGAATGCCGTTCGATATTTCTCCTCTTCGAATGTTTTAAGCACGAGCAAAACATTCAGACCGGCCACAAGGATGGGCCCGAATGTTTGGAATGCATTCAGAATGCAGTCAAAATTTTTAGAATGCACTTCGAATATCCCGGAATATACAAAGAATTTTCATTCTGACAGCATTCCGGCTCATTCCGCCTCTAGTGTGACTATGCCCTTATGTTTGTCATAAATATGTGCTTGTAGTGAGGTTTTTTTTTTTTTTTTTTTGTGAAACAAATGAAATGGTGCAGGTTCATGGATGATTATAATAATCTGATAGTCCAATACAGACAACTTGCATGTTAAATTTACTTACACATATTGAAAAAGCGGGGCGGCACGGTGGTGTAGTGGTTAGTGCTGTCGCCTCACAGCAAGAAGGTTCGAGCCCCGTGGCCGGCGAGGGCCTTTCTGTGCGGAGTTTGCATGTTCTCCCCGTGTCTGCGTGGGTTTCCTCCGGGTGCTCCGGTTTCCCCCACAGTCCAAAGACATGCAGGTTAGGTTAACTGGTGACTCTAAATTGACCGTAGGTGTGAATGTGAGTGTGAATGGTTGTCTGTGTCTATGTGTCAGCCCTGTGATGACCTGGCGACTTGTCCAGGGTGTACCCCGCCTTTCGCCCGTAGTCAGCTGGGATAGGCTCCAGCTTGCCTGCGACCCTGCACAGGATAAGCGGCTACAGATAATGGATGATGATCTCAAGCTGATGTCACAGTCCCTGACTCACATTTTGAAATCAGAAATGATCCAAATAATGTACAGTACCAGTCAAAAGTTTGGGCACACCTTCTAATTCAATGTTTTTTCTTTATTTTTATGGATTAAAAGACTCTTCATGTCTTAAAGTAATGATGGATGTCGTTTCTCTTTACTTAGTTGAGTGGTTCTTGATGTAATATGGATTACTACAGTTGTGGTGAGGAATAGAGCTGTTTACTGCATTTTTATTATTTACTATTTTGATCTCCTCGCATTAAGACGGCAAGAAATTGCACTAATTAACTTTTGACGAGACGCACTTGTTAATTGAAAAGCATTCCAGGTGACGACCTCATGAAGCTGGTTAAGATAAGGCCAATAGTGTACAAAGCGTCATCAAGGTAAACAGTAGCTACTTTTTTTTTTTTTAAAGATATTTTATGGGCTTTTTTTCACCTTTTATTGGATAGGACAGTGTAGAGACAGGAAATGAGCGGGAGAGAGAGACGGGGAGGGATCAGGAAATGACCTCGGGTCGGACTCGAACCCCCGGATTTATGGTATGGTGCCTTAGCCACCTGAGCCACGACACCCCAGTAGCTACTTTGAAGAATCTAAAATGTGTATATATTTTTAAAAACTTTGTTTACCACATAATTCCATATACACTATATTGCCAAAAGTATTTGCTCACCCATCCAAATTATCAGAATCAGGTGTTCCAATCACTTCCATGGCCACAGGTGTATAAAATCAAGCAGCTAGGCATGCAGACTGTTTTTACAGTTTGGAGCTGCCCCCTTCCTCTTCCGACATGACTGTGCACCAGTGCACAAAGCAAGGTCCATAAAGACATGGATGACAGAGTCTGGTGTGGATGAACTTGACTGGCCTGCACAGAGTCCTGACCTCAACCCGATAGAACAGCTTTGGGATGAATTAGAGCGGAGACTGAGAGCCAGGCCTTCTCGTCCAACATCAATGTGTGACCTCACAAATGCGCTTCTGGAAGAATGGTCAAACATTCCCATAAACACACTCCTAAACCTTATGGACAGCCTTCCCAGAAGAGTCGAAGCTGTTCTAGCTGCAAAGGGTGGACCGATGTCATATTGAACCCTATAGATTAGGAATGGGATGTCACTTAAGCTCATATGTGAGTCAAGGCAGGTGAGCAAATACTTTTGGCAATACAGTGTATGTTATTTCATAGTTTTAACGTCTTCAGTATTGTTCTACAATGTAGAAAAACCGATGAATGAGTAGGGGTGTACAAACTTTTGACTGGTACTATAAGCAAGATAAGCTCCTAATTCTTGTTTACGCTGTTGGTTTCAGATGCTGAAAAGGGTTGCCATGTGCTGCACATCTTGTCCAGTGTGAGGCAGCGTTACAGCCGTAACCTGAGCAGAGAAGCCCTGGATGTGGCGCTGAAGTTCTTAGAGTGTAACAGTGACATCATCAGTACAACAGATGCCTATTATATTGTTTTATAATAAGAGGGTTTGAAACGTTCCAGGAAAATTACACACCCCAAATCTTTACGTCGAAGCAAAGACCCTTCAAGTCGAGAGTTTCTTAAAGTGCCTGGCTGAGTCCTCATAGAGCCGTGCAGGGGCTTGCTGTCAAAATGCCTTTTCCAAACTTCTCGAAACTATTTTTCTCAAAGAGAGAAGTCATAATTATTGTTTGCATTCAAGTAGATTGTAGTGTTCGTCTGTCCAAAATAAGCCTGTTTTACAGATAGCAATCAATTTACATGTTTTAACAGGGTGATTTTTCTAAATTGTGATAAGATGGATCATGTTCGAGTTCAGCTTTTTAATATAGCATTTAATTCAGTGATTATGAAAGACAGAACATCTACAGAGCAAGGCTTTGCTTATAGGGTTCCACCTACTCTTTTTTTTTTTTTAAAAAACACAAGTAGTGAGGGGGCGGAACGGTGGTGTAGTGGTTAGCGCTGTTGCCTCACAGCAAGAAGGTCCGGGTTCGAGCCCCGTGGCCGGCGAGGGCCTTTCTGTGCGGAGTTTGCATGTTGTCCGCGTGGGTTTCCTCTGGGTGCTCCGGTTTCCCCCACAGTCCAAAGACATGCAGGTTAGGTTAACTGGTGACTCTAAATTGAGCGTAGGTGTGAATGTGAATGGTTGTCTGTGTCTATGTGTCAGCCCTGTGATGACCTGGCGACTTGTCCAGGGTGTACCCCGCCTTTCGTCCGTAGTCAGCTGGGATAGGCTCCAGCTTGCCTGCAACCCTGTAGAACAGGATAAAGTGGCTAGAGATGAGATGAGACAAGTAGTGAGTTAAGATTTAACATTTCAGGGTTTTTCTTTTTTTGTTAAAGTGACCGTCCCACAGAATGAGGCAACTTTTCAGGGTATCAGTGCTCTCTGTCTGGCATTTTTTAAAAAGATAGATAGTTTTTTTTTTTTTTTTTTTTTTTAGATTTTAATTAATTTGTCACCAAAAATACATTACAATACAAATAAAAAAAAAAAAAGTGGAACAATTATTGACTTAAACAGCTAATTCAAACTAAAATGGGGTGTGACGGGGAGGGGAAAAAAAACACTTGCGTCCCAATTGCAATCTAACCCCCTACAATACTACATACATTAAGAATATACTCTAAAAGTACATACAAGTAAATAAGAATATGGCAAAGGAGTAAAATGTATATCAAGCTAAATTAATATCCAATCTGGAGGACTATAAGGCCCACACTTAGACAAATATATTAGATTGGTCTTTAAAGTAGTAAATAGGTTAATAGGTAGTAATAGGCAGACCTGCCTAACATTATAATAAAGACATTTATTTATTTTCAAATTGAAAAAATATATTGGGCGGCACGGTGGTGTAGTGGTTAGCGCTGTCGCCTCACAGCAAGAAGGTCCAGGTTCGAGCCCCGTGGCCGGCGAGGGCCTTTCTGTGTGGAGTTTGCATGTTCTCCCCGTGTCCGCGTGGGTTTCCTCCGGGTGCTCCGGTTTCCCCCACAGTCCAAAGACATGCAGGTTAGGTTAACTGGTGACTCTAAATTGACCGTAGGTGTGAATGTGAGTGTGAATGGTTGTCTGTGTCTATGTGTCAGCCCTGTGATGACCTGGCGACTTGTCCAGGGTGTACCCCGCCTTTCACCCGTAGTCAGCTGGGATAGGCTCCAGCTTGCCTGCGACCCTGTAGAACAGGATAAAGCGGCTACAGGTAATAGATGGATGAAAAATATATCTGGAAGTGTATAATTTATTTAAAAAATAAACCAACAAAAACCCCACCGAAGTTGTTTTGCAATATTATTTTTGGTTGTTATTAAAAGTATCCAACTAGATTTAAGAGTTTGTAAAAAGGTAGCACAGAGGTAAAACTTGGGGCACTCAATGGCGTGTATACCTCCGCCAAGCCACATAACATCAAAATCAAATCATTTGAACTGAGAATAATACTAAAGCTGTGCAAATTTCATCAAAATTTGTTCATTTGTTTGAGTTACGTTAGGAACAGATTTAAAAAAAAAAAAAAGTAGTCCTGGATCCGTATACATATCCGGATTTGCAATAAAGTTTAATCAATTGTTCCTTGGCTCCTGGCCCAGCTTTCCTCAAAATCCATTCACTACTTTTTGAGTTACGTTGGGAAAACGAACAAATGGAGGCGAAAACATAACCTTCTCCAACAAAATTGGCCGAGGTAATTAGTCATAAGATCACAGTTCAATACATTTTTTTCCTTTACACTTTAAATAATTGCCTTAAAACTACAGTAGAGAATGTGTTGTAACATTTTGATAATACAGTCTGAATGAATATGGAATATGGAAAGTGGAGTGTTTGGGCAAACATGACCACAGGGGGATGCCATGATCAAATCAATAGCCAGCTGTTCATGAGCACATCTGTATCCATGCAGTTTTCTTTGGCTGCTGTCCTGTTGACAGCAGATCAGCTGTCTAATCTAATAAATATTGTTGAATTTATTCAGCTTGGATGCAGCAACATTTTTTTTTTTTTTTAGATTGAGAATTGATAAGATTATGTGCTAGAAATGTGTTGATCCTACTTTAACTGAGCCTAAAGCAGCTCATTAAAAAAAGCTCGAGCTGGATGGGTTCCACTTGGTGCCACAATGACCTGAGAAATAATGCCCCACCACATCAGTGGCAAGACAACAAGCAGCAGATGTGCCATTATTTTAGCTCCAGTTCCTTCTGCTTTCACTCTGGTTTGTTATTCCTCTCCTGCAAATATCTATTTGCACATTGCCAGCCCGGCCCACTACACACACACGCACAGAGAGGCCTACAACTAAAACTGGGATGGCTCATGGATTTGATTCCAAAAGAGTCAATTCACTGATTCTAGGAATCAACTTGTGTAGTATCAGGGATGTGTTCAGTGTTGCACCATATCAGCGGTGTTTTTACTTTCTTAAACATGGCAAAATTCAAAATGTACTTTAAAACCTGGCTTATAATCAATCAAACAACAACTTCAACAGCTACTTGAGCATTTTAAAGCAACTTGCATTTTCAGGCGAAGCCAAAACGAGAGTCGGTTCCAGGGTTAATCTATAATCATCGAGCTGATGTTGGGTTTAATTTGGTGTTTACTTTCTTAAACATGGCAAAGTTTACTTTAAAACCTGGCTTATAATCAAACGACAACTTCAACAGCTACTTGAGCATTTTAAAGCTCATAGGCAAAGGTTTTAATTTTATGCACATTTGAAATTTTATATGTTAAAATAACCCTCTGTAATTTTCTTCTGGTCCCAAGAAGTATTGTTAATAAGTAATAATTAAAATAAGTTAGCGCGGATCGTGGCGATTGGAGGTAAACATTTTTACTTTTGCTTGCAACTGACAAGTCAAGAATCCTGAGGGATCCTGTACAATCATTGTGGAAATGAGACAAAGGGATATTTCCTCGCTTAGAGTCCGCTATAAATAGTATAATGCCGTGGATGACAGGCTAATGTGGCCTACCAGCGCACTGTCCAGTAATCGTTCCCTATATCCACTAGGAAGGGCGGTTTAGTTATTCTTCAAAAGGGCTCTTATTTAGTATTACAACGAAAGTAGGAATTTATCATAACTACCAGGATAAATCGTTTGGGCGCGAGTCTTGTTGAGGTTCGGGGTCACCGCGATCAGAGTCGGCCGAGTCGCTGTCCGATTCCGAGGCCGCAAACCAATGAGCCACATTCACCGATTGCATCACAACGGCCATAGGTTCATACATATATGGTTTCACCTCTCGATATTCAATTTGGAGAGTTCCTACTTCAAAATCGCGATCACTTTCAGACATTTTACACAACCTCTTACGACCAAAATCCGTATGTGTGCGTCCGGTTCGCAAGTAAACACAGAGCTGCTCCCGGTCTGTGTGGCTTAAATGACGTCACGACGACGGTGGTGAAAGTGCGCGTAAGTGAGATGTAAACAAACCTTTGGAAATTGGGCAAAACAGTATATTTTAACCGTTTTATTCAATTTTAGTTTGCAAATTAGACACTAGGAAGATTGAATTCGCTTTTCGGGTCGTTCTTCTAGACAATAAAGTTGATATTCTACGTTTCACCTCCGACCCGTGCCTATGACCTTTAAAGCGACTTGCATTTTCAGGCGAAGCCAAAATGAGAGTCGGTTCCAGGGTTAATCCGTAATCATTGAGCTGATGTCGGGTTTAATTTGGTGTTAAAAATCCCTGAGAGTTTATTTACATCCGATTGGTTTCAGTTCATCCAGAGTACACCGAGTTTCACCAACAACGACATGCATGTTTCGACAAAACGAGATGAATCGACTCTTGGAGTCGACTCCTACTTGTATTCGAACTGCCCTGACGATCAGCACAAGCGCGAGCCCTTAAAGCCGATGGGCTCGCGCGCTCATATTTAACTCTTTACCCCTTGATGACGACCCCGTGCACGGGCGCAGATAGAGGGGGGGACGGGTGGGATTCGTCCCACCCAGATTTAAATTCACTTTGTTCGGTCCCCCCCACTTATAGGGAGGAAAAACGTCTATGCTGTCTTTCTTTGCATAAGGCAAACCTCACGGAAAAATCAAAAGACTAATTACCATTCGGTTTATTGAGGTGCACAGCAGTGTATACATTGTTGCAACAACTCACATAAAACAAAACAAAGACTGATATTCGGTTGGTTGAGCTGCGCAGACTGCACAGGTTGCGAGCTCGAGCTTGGTTGCTATGGTAACCCACAACAAGTTTGACAGGCATATCGGGGTTGGGGTTGTTTTGCTGGCAGCTTTGTCCCCCCCCCCCCCCCCCCCCCCCAGTTCAAAAAACGTATCTGCGCCCCTGACCCTGTGTATATCCCATAATGACGACATATGCCGCTGGCGTGTATGCACCATAATGACGACATATGCCGCTGGCGTGTATGCACCATAATGACGACATATGCCGCTGGCGTGTATGCACCATAATGACGACATATGCCGCTGGCGTGTATGCACCATAATGACGGCATATGCCGCTGGCGTGTATGCACCATAATGACGACATTTGACGACTCTGAATTTGCCTCTATATACGTATTTTACCCTTTACAGTATCCCAGGTGAATATTTATGATAAAATGTATGAATTTTGAAAAGATAATTGAACGTTATATAAAGCATCTTTGTAAAGTTGCAGTAATCATTTATTGTACACCATTTGACACGAATTCTTCATGTAAAATGTGAAGTTGGTTTTCACGCAGGCAGGGCCGTAACTACCATTGAGGACACCGAGGTCATGTCCTCGGCATTTTTTCCCACGGTATTTTTTTTTTCACTCAGAAATGTGAAATTAATATATGATAAATCGTTCTGACTTTGATCGGTGGAAAATTCTAAATTCAGCTTGCATCCCCCTGTTCTCATGTGTTTGTTTGTCTAAAAATAAAGTCCACATAATCATTTTTAAACGAAGCTGAAATATCCGACATTGGAAACATTTCATATTAGGCAGCCTCGCGATAGTCAGCTAAGCACCACGGGATATACAAGAGCTGAGAAGTGTTCTCATCAAGGTCCGACTCCGCAGCCAGTCTCATCTCATTATCTCTAGCCGCTTTATCCTTCTACAGGGTCGCAGGCAAGCTGGAGCCTATCCCAGCTGACTACGGGCGAAAGGCGGGGTACACCCTGGACAAGTCGCCAGGTCATCACAGGGCTGACACATAGACACAGACAACCATTCACACTCACATTCACACCTACGGTCAATTTAGAGTCACCAGTTAACCTAACCTGCATGTCTTTGGACTGTGGGGGAAACCGGAGCACCCGGAGGAAACCCACGCGGACACGGGGAGAACATGCAAACTCCACACAGAAAGGCCCTCGCCGGCCCCGGGGCTCGAACCCGGACCTTCTTGCTGTGAGGCGACAGCACTAACCACTACACCACCGTGCCGCCTCCGCAGCCAGTCAGTCAGTTTGTCAATTAGTCGTGGAATCTGAAAATTGACATAAGATGAAGAAGTCTACTACACTAAAACAAACCAAACTCAGCTCTGGAAAGTCAACAAGTGAGAGAAAAAGAAAGAGGGAAGAAGGTGAGTTAATTTTGCCAGTCACTGACAGTTATGTGCCGGAATGCTTATGATCATTAACAGTGCAATTTTAATTAGCATTTCAAGCAACAACAGTCGAAGCCACTTAGCTAGACAGGATTTTCGTTTTCCAGGCGGCACAAACTCTTTTATTCTCTCTCTCAATTTGATTTGGTGCGTTTCAGATCAGAAAAGGCTGGACAGTCGTGACCTGTTGTTTATGAAGTTATTGGGTGCTGACGAGACTTGAGCTATTTTGCTAACTTACCAGACTATAGGCTAACGTGAACACAAGACACTATTGTTTTGATCATTTGGTTTTATTTTCGAACGGAAATGAAAACGGGTAGCAAACTTATGTTCACATTTTATTTACAACATGATGTACCACCTCTGACTGCTTTCTGTCAATCATGAAGAGCCCAGCTGCGTTCACAGCTCCTCCTCCAATCAGCAGCTGGAGATGAGCCTCCTCTCGGGAAGTCTTGTCCCGCCCCTCTTATTGACTCCCATCTCCAGTGAGGCTCAGTCTCCGAATGGAGCGTTTTAGTCGGTTTTGTCCAATAACCGTCTAGTATTTTGCTATTGAAAAGGGCAGATATTTTTTAAAAAGCTATTGAAGTCCATTCAGGCTCGGCTAGATTGCGTTGTCACTCTCACTCACTCTCACTCACGCACACACACGTTTTGAAATTGTTAAAATAAACATGTTCACCTACATGTTCATCTTGTTGGGCTTGTGATTTTGACTCGTTTCCAAAATGTATGAAAAGTCACCATATTAGGACATTTTTTTTTTTGGCAAATAAGATGTATCGCAATGTTTGACCTCGGTATTTGAAAAATCCTGGTTACGGCCCTGCACACAGGTATTACTCACCTTTCAGACACTACCTGTGAGCTGGTGCATGTTGAAACATCACTGAGTGATTCTTGTATTCTGTCTCATGCCCTCTTTTCAAAAAAATGTATGGTCGGTCATGATTGTTTCAACATAATGAAGGAGAAAACTGATATGAACAAAACCTTGTCTTTAGACTTTTTTTCTTGTAAATATGTTCTTAGGGTGAACAGTATATACATATACAAGGGTGGCTGGAGCAACTGCTTTAAGGGGTAAAGAGTTAAAGGACACACACACAGGCCTACAACTAAAACTGGGATGGCTCATGGATTCAATCCAAAAAGAGTCGATTCACTGATTCTAGGAATCAACTTGTGTAGTATTGTGGATGTGTTCAGTGTTGCACCATACCAGCGGTGTTTTTACGGTACTTTCTTAAACATGGCAAAGTTCACTTTAAAACCTGGCTTATAATCAAACAACAACTTCAGCAGCTACTTGAGCATTTTCAGACGAAGCCAAAATGAGAGTCGGTTCCAGGGTTAATCCGTAATCATTGAGCTGACGTCGGGTTTAATTTGGTGTTAAATATCCCTGAGAGTTTATTTACATCCGATTGGTTTCAGTTCATCCAGAGTACACCGAGTTTCACCAACAACGACATGCATGTTTCGACAAAACGAGATGAATCGACTCTTGGAGTCGACTCCTACTTGTATTCGAACTGCCCTGACGATCAGCACAAGCGCGAGCCCTTAAAGCCGACGGGCTCGCGCGCTCATATTTAACTCTTTACCCCTTGATGACGACCCCGTGTATATCCCATAATGACGACATATGCCGCTGGCGTGTATGCACCATAATGACGACATATGCCGCTGGCGTGTATGCACCATAATGACGACATATGCCGCTGGCGTGTATGCACCATAATGACGACATATGCCGCTGGCGTGTATGCACCATAATGACGACATTTGACGACTCTGAATTTGCCTCTATATACGTATTTTACCCTTTACAGTATCCCAGGTGAATATTTATGATAAAATGTATGAATTTTGAAAAGATAATTGAACGTTATATAAAGCGTCTTTGTAAAGTTGCAGTAATCATTTATTGTACACCATTTGACACGAATTCTTCATGTAAAATGTGAAGTTGGTTTTCACGCAGGTATTACTCACCTTTCAGACACTACCTGTGAGCTGGTGCATGTTGAAACATCACTGAGTGATTCTTGTATTCTGTCTCATGCCCTCTTTTCAAAAAAATGTATGGTCGGTCATGATTGTTTCAACATGATGAAGGAGAAAACTGATATGAACAAAACCTTGTCTTTAGACTTTTTTTCTTGTAAATATGTTCTTAGGGTGAACAGTATATACATATACAAGGGTGGCTGGAGCAACTGCTTTAAGGGGTAAAGAGTTAAAGGACACACACACACAGGCCTACAACTAAAACTGGGATGGCTCATGGATTCGATCCGAAAAGAGTCGATTCACTGATTCTAGGAATCAACTTGTGTAGTATCGGGGATGTATTCAGTGTTGCACCATATCAGCGGTGTTTTTACTTTCTTAAACATGGCAAAGTTTACTTTAAAACCTGGCTTATAATCAAATAACAACTTCAGCAGCTACTTGAGCATTTTCAGACGAAGCCAAAACGAGAGTCGGTTCCAGGGTTAATCCGTAATCATTGAGCTGAATCGGGTTTAATTTGGTGTTAAAAATCCCTGAGAGTTTATTTACATCCGATTGGTTCCAGTTCATCCAGAGTACACCGAGTTTCACCAACAACGACATGCACGTTTCGACAAAACGAGATGAATCGACTCTTGGAGTCGACTCCTACTTGTATTCGAACTGCCCTGACGATCAGCACAAGCCCTTAACGGGCTCGCGCGCTCATATTTAAAGGACACACACAGGCCTACAACTAAAACTGGGATGGCTCATGGATTCAATCCGAAAAGAGTCGATTCACTGATTCTAGGAATCAACTTGTGTAGTATTGTGGATGTGTTCAGTGTTGCACCATATCAGCGGTGTTTTTACTTTCTTAAACACGGCAAAGTTCACTTTAAAACCTGGCTTATAATCAAACAACAATTACTTGAGCATTTTCAGACGAAGCCAAAACGAGAGTCGGTTCCAGGGTTAATCTGTAATCATTGAGCTGAATCGGGTTTAATTTGGTGTTAAAAATCCCTGAGAGTTTATTTACATCTGATTGATTCCAGTTCATCCAGAGTACACCGAGTTTCACCAACAACGACATGCACGTTTCGACAAAACGAGATGAATCGACTCTTGGAGTCGACTCCTACTTGTATTCGAACTGCCCTGACGATCAGCACAAGCCCTTAACGGGCTCGCGCGCTCATATTTAAAGGACACACACAGGCCTACAACTAAAACTGGGATGGCTAATGGATTCAATCCGAAAAGAGTCGATTCACTGATTCTAGGAATCAACTTGTGTAGTATTGTGGATGTGTTCAGTGTTGCACCATATCAGCGGTGTTTTTACTTTCTTAAACACGGCAAAGTTAAAACCTGGCTTATAATCAAACAACAACTACTTGAGCATTTTCAGATGAAGCCAAAACGAGAGTCGGTTCCAGGGTTAATCCGTAATCATTGAGCTGAATCGGGTTTAATTTGGTGTTAAAAATCCCTGAGAGTTTATTTACATCCGATTGGTTCCAGTTCATCCAGAGTACACCGAGTTTCACCAACAACGACATGCACGTTTCGACAAAACGAGATGAATCGACTCTTGGAGTCGACTCCTACTTGTATTCGAACTGCCCTGACGATCAGCACAAGCCCTTAACGGGCTCGCGCGCTCATATTTAAAGGACACACACAGGCCTACAACTAAAACTGGGATGGCTCATGGATTCAATCCGAAAAGAGTCGATTCACTGATTCTAGGAATCAACTTGTGTAGTATTGTGGATGTGTTCAGTGTTGCACCATATCAGCGGTGTTTTTACTTTCTTAAACACGGCAAAGTTCACTTTAAAACCTGGCTTATAATCAAACAACAATTACTTGAGCATTTTCAGACGAAGCCAAAACGAGAGTCGGTTCCAGGGTTAATCTGTAATCATTGAGCTGAATCGGGTTTAATTTGGTGTTAAAAATCCCTGAGAGTTTATTTACATCTGATTGATTCCAGTTCATCCAGAGTACACCGAGTTTCACCAACAACGACATGCACGTTTCGACAAAACGAGATGAATCGACTCTTGGAGTCGACTCCTACTTGTATTCGAACTGCCCTGACGATCAGCACAAGCCCTTAACGGGCTCGCGCGCTCATATTTAAAGGACACACACAGGCCTACAACTAAAACTGGGATGGCTAATGGATTCAATCCGAAAAGAGTCGATTCACTGATTCTAGGAATCAACTTGTGTAGTATTGTGGATGTGTTCAGTGTTGCACCATATCAGCGGTGTTTTTACTTTCTTAAACACGGCAAAGTTAAAACCTGGCTTATAATCAAACAACAACTACTTGAGCATTTTCAGATGAAGCCAAAACGAGAGTCGGTTCCAGGGTTAATCCGTAATCATTGAGCTGAATCGGGTTTAATTTGGTGTTAAAAATCCCTGAGAGTTTATTTACATCCGATTGGTTCCAGTTCATCCAGAGTACACCGAGTTTCACCAACAACGACATGCACGTTTCGACAAAACGAGATGAATCGACTCTTGGAGTCGACTCCTACTTGTATTCGAACTGCCCTGACGAGCAGCACAAGCCCTTAACGGGCTCGCGCGCTCATATTTAAAGGACACACACAGGCCTACAACTAAAACTGGGATGGCTCATGGATTCAATCCGAAAAGAGTCGATTCACTGATTCTAGGAATCAACTTGTGTAGTATCGGGGATGTGTTCAGTGTTGCACCGTTTTTACTTTCTTAAACATGGCAAAGTTTACTTTAAAACCTGGCTTATAATCAAACAACTTAAGCAGCTACTTGAGCATTTTCAGACGAAGCCAAAATGAGAGTCGGTTCCAGGGTTAATCTGTAATCATTGAGCTGACGTCGGGTTTAATTTGGTGTTAAAAATCCCTGAGAGTTTATTTACATCCGATTGGTTCCAGTTCATCCAGAGTACATCGAGTTTCACCAACAACGACATGCACGTTTCGACAAAACGAGATGAATCGACTCTTGGAGTCGACTCCTACTTGTATTCGAACTGCCCTGACGATCAGCACAAGCGCGAGCCCTTAAAGCCGACGGGCTCGCGCGCTCATATTTAAAGGAGAAGCCGAGGGCTTCTGGTTTCCGGATCCTGCTCGCTCGCGCACTGATATTCAACCATTCTGTTATAGTTATCACAAAGGACCGGATACAGGATTCAGATACTTGTTTAGATATAAATAGGCCTGCATGTGTTTTCTTCTCGTCCGGACGTATTATTAATGACCAGTGTTGCGGTTTGACCCGGGAACGTGTCCGTTCGGACTCTCCTCGGAAGGAAAAGCGACTCCATGGTTACAGTAAATGGATCGTGAGGTTTCTTTCTCCCAGCGTGAGGCGGCAGTGAATAAGTTGGGGTGCTCGGGGTTTGTGCTGTAGAGCGGATAGAAAACCACTCGAGCGCTTTTTCAGGGCGAAAATAACAGCAGCGTTTTTCCATCCATCCTTTCCGTGACTGTCCCGCTCCTGCTGTGCGTCTCACCAGCGCCTTTCTTTCTTTCCTTCCTTCTTCTTGTCTTTATTTTGATCCTTTTCACTCTACACCGCTTTAAAAATGCAGCTCCGGACCGTTTTGGATGTGAAAGTGGTGGACGTGGAGAAAAGACGGCACCCGTCCAAACACTACGTGAGTATAACATTACACATAAAGGCCTTTCATCTGATTTTATCCCCCGGGCAGGTCTTGGATGAAGGGCTTCGACATCATGCCCGTTTGATTATCATTTACACACAGGATCCAGTGCACGCGCACTAACATGGGATAACCGGAAGCAGGGCATTATTGATAAAGGCAGCCGCGTGAGGATGCGGAGCAATGACGTCATAGGCGCGATCGAATTGTTTTGATCGCCTCCCTGGATCTGGTCTGGGATTTGATCAGATCCATGCATTTTATTTGTTTGATGCATGTGAATGCTTTTCACTTTTGCAGCTCATTTCAATGGTTGTGTGACAGGGTACAGTGTTCACTCATCACTGGAGTAATCTCTCATCTCATCTCATCTCATCTCATTATCTGTAGCCGCTTTATCCTGTTCTACAGGGTCGCAGGCAAGCTGGAGCCTATCCCAGCTGACTACGGGCGAAAGGCGGGGTACACCCTGGACAAGTCGCCAGGTCATCACAGGGCTGACACATAGACACAGACAACCATTCACACTCACATTCACACCTACGCTCAATTTAGAGTCACCAGTTAACCTAACCTGCATGTCTTTGGACTGTGGGGGAAACCGGAGCACCCGGAGGAAACCCACGTGGACACGGGGAGAACATGCAAACTCCACACAGAAAGGCCCTCGCCGGCCCCGGGGCTCGAACCCGGACCTTCTTGCTGTGAGGCGACAGTGCTAACCACTACACCACCGTGCCGCCACTGGAGTAATATATAGAGCTGTATTTTGCTCAGTGCTACATAATAGCACTGTTGGTTTATCTGACAATACAACATTGGTTCATAATCATGTAGGTGCTTTGATTTGAGCAAAAAAAAAGCACAACTTTATTCATCACACACTTGTGAAATTCCTGTCTGCATTTAACCCACCTGAAGCAGCGAACACGCTCATGCACGCCCAGGGAGCAGTTAGGTGCCTCGCGCAAGGGCACCTCAGCCCATATTAACGTAACTGCATGTCTTTGGACCCGGAGGAAACCTACGCAGACATCATGCAAACTCTACACAGAAAGGCCCTCGCCAGCTGCTGGGTTCAAACCCAGAACCGTCTTGCTGTGAGGCGACCTTGCTAACCACTATACCACCGTGCCTGTTGTTTTCTCGTTCATTTTCATCCAGATCTCTGAAGCGGGTGGCACGGTGGTGTAGTGGTTAGCGCTGTCACCTCACAGCAAGAAGGTCCGGGTTCGAGCCCCGTGTCCGTGTGGGTTTCCTCCGGGTGCTCCGGTTTCCCCCACAGTCCAAAGACATGCAGGTTAGGTTAACTGGTGACTCTAAATTGACCGTAGGTGTGAATGTGAGTGTGAATGGTTGTCTGTGTCTATGTGTCAGCCCTGTGATGACCTGGCGACTTGTCCAGGGTGTACCCCGCCTTTCGCCCGTAGTCAGCTGGGATAGGCTCCAGCTTACCTGCAACCCTGTAGAACAGGATAAAGCGGCTAGAGATCATGAGATGAGATGAGATGAAGTTACAGAAGCAGCTTTAGGACCAAAACGTTGCTGGTTCAATTCCCTGAACCAGCAGGAATGGTTGACGTGCCCTTGAGCAAGGCAGCTGCTCCCCAGGCTGCTCTGGGTATCTTGTATATCACCCTGGATAAGAGTGTCTGCTAAATGTCATGTAATTATCTCCCCCAAATCTTACTTCACAAAGTTCAGATCCAAACTTGAAGAAACGAGTGTGAAAATAAACTGAATTCCAGATGCATCCAGGTACTACTCATTTTGTCCTGTGGCTTTTTTAAAATTTTCTCTTGCACTTGTAGATCAGAAGACCAGCAGAAAATTACTTGAACTTCAATACATGCATAACTCACTAGGAGGCAATTTCATGCAACTCATACCAATTCTTGGGTTTCATGTGACGTCACATCCGCCGTTATTCAAAACTTTAGCTGGTGGTCTACCAAAGCTTAGTTGACAAAGCGTTTGTACGGAGAAGGTGCATTGCTCGCATGAAAGATGCCTTATGCTTGCGTTGTTTTAGGTTGTTCGAATCGGTCAAACTGTGAAACTGATAAGTTTCTTCAGGGTTCCCCGTGAACTACTAATAAAGGGTGAACGAACACAGGATTTCACAAAAAGGCGTCGAGAAAGGTGGCTTTTGAACCTCCCACTGAAATCGAAGGGAGCCGAGTCGAAGCATGCTCGAGTTTGCAGTGATCACTTGGTGAAAGGTTTGTATCTCCCTCTCGGCTACGGCCTTAGCGGTTTCCAAGTACTTTTCTTGCTATGTGTCGTTATTTTACGGTACTTTTTTTAGTCACGAAGCGCTAAAGTCCCCAGCTGGTTCTTTGTTTCCTCCTCACTTCTCACAAAGCCCATATACATGAAGGTGGTGACAAAATTCTTCCCCAGCCATACAGTTACAATGTGCCGTGATCACTTCTCCATCTTGTTTAACTAAGATCCAGGTCTTTAAAGGGGTTTCTGATCTTTGTGAATGATTTACCTGAGAGATAAGAGCCAACACAAGTGAGAATCAAGCCAACTGTTGTTTGTTTACACTTCAACTTGCAGCACTTTGTTGTAAAGACATGAGTGAAAAGCTTTAAAAAAACACACTTACACGGGCAAAAACAATACAGGATTCATTCGGCAGTGACTTGATACCGAGGTCCTTTACCCAGCCACATACAAAAAAGTTGTAAGCCTCCATACTCTTCCATCTGTTTTGCGGCGTAGAAGGACGTCTGCAACACCAGATAGTTCGAGATGTCGGGGAACTCGACTGAAGGGTAGTTTTCGAGATTGTATGACGAATCCTTCTTTCCCAGACTGTAGGCGTCGATTCCATTGCACATAGCAATCTTCTGAATATATCTAAAGCCAGCAGTGGCTTCTAGATTACGAGCGTACTCTGATAAGTTATCACTAGTTGTTTGCACTACGGCAGCCGTTTAGACCACCAGCTATTTCACTTCCGGTAAAACCGCTAAGAAAAGTCACGTGACTGAAACCCAGCAATATCATGTACAGTACTGTGCAAAAGTCTTAGGCACCCTTTTTTTTTTTTGTATAAACTTCTCATCTCATTATCTGTAGCCGCTTTATCCTGTTCTACAGGGTCGCAGGCAAGCTGGAGCCTATCCCAGCTGACTATGGGCGAAAGGCGGGGTACACCCTGGACAAGTCGCCAGGTCATCACAGGGCTGACACATAGACACAGACAACCATTCACACTCACATTCACACCTACGGTCAATTTAGAGTCACCAGTTAACCTAACCTGCATGTCTTTGGACTGTGGGGGAAACCGGAACACCCGGAGGAAACCCACGCGGACACGGGGAGAACATGCAAACTCCACACAGAAAGGCCCTCGCCGGCCACGGGGCTCGAACCCGGACCTTTCTGCTGTGAGGCGACAGCGCTAACCACTACACCACCGTGCTGCCCCCTGTAGAAACTTTGTGATAGATTTTTATTACATGACCTCAACATTATCGAGTCAGTACAAAAACATTTTAGATTTACAAATGTTCGTGTTCCAAGACAGCCTTTCTCAACCGGGGTGCCGTCTGGCTTCGTTAGGGGTGTTGTCAAAAAATGATATATTCTAACATTGAAATAAATAAAATGAATTAAAATTCAAAAAAGCCATAGTTACACTAATACAGATCATCACCGCCTCATGCATCATCAAAATTTGTCTCACGGCCCCCTTTCCCATGTCACAACGTCACTGCCGGGGTCAGCGTATGGTCAGCGTGACTGCGTGTATTTTATATGAGGGTGCCTTGAGAATTTGCATACTTCTGAAGGGTGCCGTGACTGAAAAAAGGTTGAGAAACGCTGTTCCAAGACAAATGTTACAGAAAAAAAAGTTTGTATGTCAGTAAAGAAAGCAGCATGTTTATTACGTACCGTAAGAGACGACTTTTCAGACCAAACGCATAACGAAGGCTGCCGAGTTAAAATTGCTGCAAAAAGTTAAAGAGAAATACAGCAATAATTAAAACTGATTTTTAGTCTCTAGTTACTGTGACTAGGGTGGCACGGTGGTGTAGTGGTTAGCGCTGTTGCCTCACAGCAAGAAGGTCCTGGGTTCGAGCCCCGTGGCTGGCGAGGGCCTTTCTGTGTGGAGTTTGCATGTTCTCCCCGTGTCCGCGTGGGTTTCCTCCGGGTGCTCCGGTTTCCCCCACAGTCCAAAGACATGCAGGTTAGGTTAACTGGTGACTCTAAATTGACCGTAGGTGTGAATGTGAGTGTGAATGGTTGTCTGTGTCTATGTGTCAGCCCTGTGATGACCTGGCGACTTGTCCAGGGTGTACCCCGCCTTTCACCCGTAGTCAGCTGGGATAGGCTCCAGCTTGCCTGCAACCCTGTAGAAGGATAAAGCGGCTAGAGATAATGAGATGAGATGAGTTACTGTGACTAACAATGGAGTGGGCCATTAGTTGTACTTTTACACACTATTGGTATCACATCCTCATAACCCCCAGCCCTAATCTCGAAACTGATCCCGTGGAACAGTAGAGAGCCCTACGTTCTTCCTCCAGTCCATCCAGAGGGAGAAAAACAAAAAGAAAGGTGAGGTGAGGTGAGAAAAACCAACAGAGTCTCATCCTGTAGTTTCACACGGACCAAAGAGTGTGGGAGAAAGAGAGAAAGAAAGAAGAGCTCGTATTCTCTGTGTTTGTCCAACAGCTGGAGATGCTTTTCCTGTGAGACGAGGGGACACGTCGAGATAGTGGTTGAGAGAGGAAGGGGCTTTGTACCCAGTTTTGTTTTGTTTTTTTATCCCAAAGAAGTGCCCTGACTCGAGGAAAGACGAGACCGTTTCTTTATTTTCAGCAATGCTCCATGCATCTATCTGTGAGATGTATATCCTTTTTTTCACCGCGCTCAGGTCATGACAAAGGATGTGGTCATGTTGGCCTTGAATGTACCCTGTTGGTCAGTGTTAGTAAGCTGTGAGCGGACAATCCTTTAAAAAGAGCAGGAGAGGAGGAGTGGAAATATTGTATGAGCGTCTCAGTTCTGCTGCCAGACAGGAAGCCGGCAGTGACAAACTGCCAAAAAGTATATAGAGCTCGCTCCATTTAAACAGTATGTGCTCGATCTGAACACACAGATGTGAATCAGGTGTCTAAATACACTTTTTTTTTTTTCCACTCAATGCCACTTTTTGTAAAGATGAACATTCCTGATCCGAATTTGAGGATGTTCTGAGGCATCTGTATTACATCCTTGTTAAAAGAGGCCATAAAATGTCAGCCACAATAGTGTCTCGACTTCAGCCTTTTACTTATTAGGCCATCAGGCTTTAGACTGCTCTCTCTCTCTCTTTGTGTGTGTGTGTGTGTGTGTGTGTGTGTGTGTGTGTGTGTTGGAAGGCCTTTTTAAGCACCGAGTTCCAGCAGTGAGCAGCATGGTGAGGGTGGCTGTTAAACGGCTTTAGTCACTGGCTGTCCATTGTTTGGAGATTTTGTCTGGAGGGAAGGGAAGTAGAATCTCTGTGTAAAAAAAAAAAAAAAAGAGATAGCTAGCGTCACTCAAGAAGCAGAAGAAGCCTTTATTTGTCACTTGTACACTCAAGCACAGTGAAATTCATCCTCTGCATTTAACCCATCTGAAGCAGCGAACACACACATACCTACCCAGGGAACAGTTGGGGGTTAGGTGCCTTGCTCAAGGCCACCCCATGTTAACCAAACCACATGTCTTTGAACTGTGGAGGAAACCCACACAGACACGGGGAGGACATGCAAACTCCACACAAAAAGGCCCCCGTTGGCCACTGGACTCGAACCCAGAACCTGCTTGCTGTGAGGCGACAGTGCTAACCACTACACCACCCTATTAGCGTCACTCCATTAATCATGTTCATGATTTTTGACATATTTAACAAGTTAATGTAATCAACAGCAGTACTGATTGTGAGTAAAGCTGGTTACTGGGCATTTGTCAGATCTATTAACTACAATTATAATTACAATTCCCACTTTTTAAATTACAGCGGTGCTTGAAAGTTTGTGAGCCCTTTAGAATTGTCTATATTTCTGCATAAATATGACCTAAAACTTCATCAGATTTTCACACAAGTCCTAAAAGTAGATAAAGAGAACCCAGTTAAACAAATGAGATAAAAATATTATACTTGGTCATTTATTTATTGAGGAAAATGATCCAATATTACATATCTGTGAGTGGCAAAAGTACGTGAACCTCTAGGATTAGCAGTTAATTTGAAGGTGAAATTAGAGTCAGGTGTTTTCATTCAATGAGACGACAATCAGGTGTGAGTGGGCACCCTGTTTTATTTAAAGAACAGGGATCTATCAAAGTCTGATCTTCACAACACATGTTTGTGGAAGTGCATCATGGCACGAACAAAGGAGATTTCTGAGGACCTCAGAAAAAGCGTTGTTGATGCTCATCAGGCTGGAAAAGGTTACAAAACCATCTCTAAAGAGTTTGGACTCCACCAATCCACAGTCAGACAGATTGTGTACAAATGGAGGAAATTCAAGACCATTGTTACCCTCCCCAGGAGTGGTCGACCAACAAAGATCACTCCAAGAGCAAGGCGTGTAATAGTCGGCGAGGTCACAAAGGACCCCAGGGTAACTTCTAAGCAACTGAAGGCCTCTCTCACATTGGCTAATGTTAATGTTCATGAGTCCACCATCAGGAGAACACTGAACAACAATGGTGTGCATGGCAGGGTTGCAAGGAGAAAGCCACTGCTCTCCAAAAAGAACATTGCTGCTCGTCTGCAGTTTGCTAAAGATCACGTGGACAAGCCAGAAGGCTATTGGAAAAATGTTTTGTGGACAGATGAGACCAAAATAGAACTTTTTGGTTTAAATGAGAAGCGTTATGTTTAGAGAAAGGAAAACACTGCATTCCAGCATAAGAACCTTATCCCGTCTGTGAAACATGGTGGTGGTAGTATCATGGTTTGGGCCTGTTTTGCTGCATCTGGGCCAGGATGGCTTGCCATCATCGATGGAACAATGGATTCTGAATTATACCAGCGAATTCTAAAGGAAAATGTCAGGACATCTGTCCATGAACTGAATCTCAAGAGAAGGTGGGTCATGCAGCAAGACAACGACCCTAAGCACACAAGTCGTTCTACCAAAGAATGGTTAAAGAAGAATAAAGTTAATGTTTTGGAATGGCCAAATCAAAGTCCTGACCTTAATCCAATGGAAATGTTGTGGAAGGACCTGAAGCGAGCAGTTCATGTGAGGAAACCCACCAACATCCCAGAGTTGAAGCTGTTCTGTATGGAGGAATGGGCTAAAATTCCTCCAAGCCGGTGTGCAGGACTGATCAACAGTTACTGGAAACGTTTAGTTGCAGTTATTGCTGCACAAGGGGGTCACACCAGATACTGAAAGCAAAGGTTCACATACTTTTGCCACTCACAGGTATGTAATATTGGATCATTTTCCTCAATAAATAAATGACCAAGTATAATATTTTTGTCTCATTTGTTTAACTGGGTTCTCTTTATCTACTTTTAGGACTTGTGTGAAAATCTGATGATGTTTTAGGTCATATTTATGCAGAAATATAGAAAATTCTAAAGGGTTCACAAACTTTCAAGCACCACTATAAGTGCTGTAGCTTTACATTTTTAAAGGAGCTTTCTCCATACTGGACAACATTTTTATTTATTACCTCATCCGGGACGGAGTCCATCAGGGGGCGAGGTATTGTTTTCAGTTGGGTTTGTTTGTTTGTTTATGATATTACGGGAAAACAGCTGGCTCAATCTTCATGAAACTTTCAGGATAGATGGGCATTGGTCTCAAATAGAACCTCCAACATTTTGAGGTCATCCGGTCAAGGTCACCAAAAAGGTCAAAATCGTTTTTGTTGTGGCTACTGCCTCATATAGAGGCGCTCGCCACTACATCATCGTGCTGTAAGAGTGTAACAATCGCGCACTGCGCATGCGCATACACGTGTTCCGATTAAAATGGCCGGTGAGTGTATACTGTACAATTTGGTTCACCATTTGAAATAAATGGTCTAGACTAAAGAAATCGCTTTCAGACATGTTTATGCTTATTACAAAGGGAAAGTGCGTTCCACTGAGCTCTAGCGCCGGGCCATTTCCAGGAAATAAGAGTTTGGATCATGGCAACAGCGTGTGTATGTCAGCCTCGGTTCAGAGGTTTCAGTTTCGAAAACTGTAAGAGTAGAATAATATAAAGTACAGACACTTGGTATGTTTTACTTCTGTGATTTTTTTTTTTGGATTACGCTTCATTTTTGTGGCTGCTGCCTCATAGAGTAAATATACAGCGGGGGAAATAAGTATTGAACTCGTCAACATTTTTCTCAGTAAATATACTGTATTTCTGATGGGGCTACTGACATGACATTTTCACCAGATGTCGGTAACAACCCAAGTAATTCACACGTACAAAGAAATCAAAACACATATGTCCATAAATTAAGTGTAATAAAGTGGAATGACATGGGGAATAAGTATTGAACACATGAAGAAAAGGACGTGCAAAAAGGCAGAGAAAGCCAAGAAACCAGCTGTCAGTGTTTAGAAAGCAATCCTGCCCCCATCAGTGCAAATTAATATCAGCTGGTTTAGTCCTAACTGATGGCCTATAAAAAGATTTCTCATTACCAAGGTGTCACACAAGAAGCATCTCATGATGGGTAAAAGCGAAGAGCTCTCTCAAGACCTTCGCAACCTTATTGTTGCGCGGCATACTGATGGCATTGGTTACAGACGTATTTCTAAACTTCTGAATGTTCCAATGAGCACCATCAAGGCCATTATCCGAAAGTGGAAAGAACATCATTTCACCATAAACCGGCCACGACCAGGTGCTCCTTGCAAAATTTCCGACAGAGGAGTCAAAAGAATAATCAGAAGAGTTGTCCAAGAGCCAAGGACCACTCACGGAGAGCTTCAGAAAGACCTGGAATTAGCAGGTACAGTTGTTTCAAAGAACACAATAAGTAATGCACTCAACTGCCATGGCCTCTATGCACGCGCAAGACTCCATTGCTGAAGAAAAAGCATGTTGAAGCTCGTTTAAAGTTTGCTGGACAACATTTGGACAAGCCTATGAAATACTAGGAGAATATAGTCTGGTCAGATGAGACCAAAATTGAACTCTATGGATGTCATAGCGTGTAGTGGTTAGCACTGTTGCCTCACAGCAGGAAGGTTCCGGGTTCGAGCTCAGTAGCTGATGAGGGCCTTTTTTTAAAAATCTTTATTTATTGGACAATGAGCAGTTGACATCTCCAGTTTCTTCAGTGAAAAATAATGAACAGAATGTGTACACATATACGAAACATACAAACGTACATACAGAACATGTACACATATACGTATACATACATGTGCACATATACATACTCATATCAGGGATCTCATCTCATTGTCCTTTTATCTTCCCTTATTTCCTTATACATGCTTTTAGGAACTATATCACATGGAACATGGAATGTGAAGAAAGAAGTACTGTTATCCACACATATACTAGTGCATCTCAAAAAATTAGAATACCATGAAAAAGTTCCTTTTTTTCATAATTTTATTCCAAAAGGTAAACTTTCATATATTCTATATTCATTACATGTAAAGTGAAATATTTAAAGCCTTTTTTGTTTTAATTTTGATGATTATGGCTTATAGCTCATGAAAATCAGAAATCCAGTATCTCAAATTATTAGAATATTCCCTAAGATCAATCAAAAAAAGGATTTACAATACAGAAATGTCCAACTTCTGAAAAGTATATTCATTTATACACTCAATACTTGGTTGGGGCTCCTTTACCATGAATTACTGTATCAATGCGGTGTGGCATGGAGGTGATCAGTCTGTGGCACTGCTGAAGTGTTATTGAAGCCCAGGTTGCTTTGATAGTGGCCTTCAGCGTATCTGTATTTTTGGGTCGGGTGTTTCTCATCTTCCTCTTGACAATACCCCATAGATTCTCTATGGGGTTCAGGTCAGGCAAGTTGGCTGGCCAATCAGGCACAGTAATATCATGGTCAGCAAATCATTTGGTAGTAGTTTTGGCACTGTGGGTAGGTGCTGAGTCCTGCTGGAAAAGGAAATCAGCATCTCCAAAAAGCTTGTCAGCAGATGGAAGCATGAAGTGCTCTAAAATCTCCTGGTAGATGGCTGTGTTGACTTTGGACTTGATAAAATACAGTGGACCAACACCAGCAGATGACATGGCACCCCAAATCATCACTGTGGAAACTTCACACTGGGCTTCAAACACCTTGGATTCTGTGCCTCTCCACTCTTCCTCCAGACTCTAGAACCGTGATTTCCAAATTAAATGCAAAATGTACTTTCATCTGAAAAGAGGACTTTGGACCACTGAGCAACAATCCATTTCTTTCTCTCCTTAGCCCAGATAAGACACTTCTGACGTTGTCTCTGGCTCAGGAGTAGCTTGATATTAGGAATGCGAAAGTTGTATCCCCTTTCTTGAAGATGTCTGTTCGTGATGGGTCTTGATACACTGACACCAGCCTCAGTCCACTCCTTGTGAAGCTCTCCCAAGTTCTTGAATCAACTTTTCTTGACAATCCTCTCAAGACTGCGGCCATCCCTGTTGCTTGCGCACCTTTTCCAGCCACCCTTTTCAGCAATGACCTTTTGTGGCTTACCCTCCTTGTGGAGGGCATCAGTGATCATCTTCTGGACAACAGTCAAGTCAGCAGTCTTCCCCATGATTGTGGTTGTGTGTACTGAACTAGACCGAGAGATACACTGTGTTCATACTGTTTTACTCAAACTCGAAATGAAATTCTAATATTTTGAGATGGGTTTTTTTTTGTTTTTGTACTGTATGCCATACTGATTAAAATTAAAATAGAAAAATGCTTGAAACATTTTAGTTTGTGTAATGAGTCTATAATATATAACATTTTCACTTTCTTAAATAACTGATGGAAAATATTGAACTTTTTCACAATATTCTAATTTTTTGAGATGCACTAGTATAGGAGAAAAATACACACATGCGTACACCAAAAAAAAAAAAAATTTACAGAAATAATAAAAATAATAGTAATGAGATCAGACCAGGCAATAATACAAAACAAATATCACCAGAAGGTGTACATACAACAATTACCTCTATAATCGCAAATCTGTCAACATCTATCATCAACATCACTCACGATTACACCTACTATTCCTGGGGTACCCATTCAGCCCATACTTTGGTAAATTTCTCTATTTGTAATCTATGTAGGAATGTGATTTTTTTTTTTCCCATCAAATATAAATAATTGATTATTTCTGTCCATTCTTCTATTGTGGGTACGTCTGGCTGCAGCCAGTGTCTCGTGAGCGTTTTCCTGCCAGCCGTTATCAAAATACCAAACAAATATTTATTGAAATGCCCATTCAGGTTCGAGTGAAAAGCAGTATCTCTGAATACAAATTGGAAAGGTATGGGAGTATGAAATGTTTTACATTCTTTTATGTATCTCTGACCAGAACTGTCTGATTACTGGAGAGTCCCAAAAAATGTGCCAATGATTGGCCTCCTGATTCCCACAGTCTCCAGCAACTAGAATTACCTTCTGAAATATGTACTTTCTGCTTTGGAGTAATAAAAAATCTAATCAAACATTTCCATCCAAACTCTCTCCAAGAATATGAATTAGTACATTTCCATTGGAATTCACAGCAGCCGGCGAGGGCCTTTCTGTGTGGAGTTTGCATGTTCTCCCCGTGTCCGCGTAGGTTTCCTCCGGGTGCTCCGGTTTCCCCCACAGTCCAAAGACATGCAGGTTAGGTTAATTGGTGGCTCCAAATTGACCGTAGGTGTGAATGTGAGTGTGAATCGTTATTTGTCTCCATGTGTCAGCCCTGCGATAACCTGTCGACTTCTCCAGGGTGTACCCCGCCTCTCACCCATAGTCAGCTGGGGTAAGCCAGTATCGCACTGGGCTGCGACAGCTTGCAAACGTCATTCGCAAGAGAGTTTCAAAAGTGTCTTGAAACATTTGCGGGGCTTCTCAAGTGTCGCTCCTTCGTCGCTGAAATTTTGAACATGTTCAAAAAGTTCGTGCGACAAAATTTCTCTCAAAATAGCCGCAAATGCGTCGCTGGTGTCGCAAAGCCGTCACGAACCCTTCTCAAGTCATTTTCCGTGAGGCTTCCCTGCCTGCCGAGGGAAAGCCGGGCTGCGACAGCCTGCGACTAGTTGGAGACACAACAATTGTGGTAAAATATGCGAATATCAATTCAGTGTGATTCCAAGTGAAAATTGTCGCTAATTTGCATCTTTTATTGCAATTGTTGTGTCTCCAACTAGTCGCGGGCTGTCGCAGCCCAGTGAGATACTACCCATAGGCTCCAGCTTGCTTGCGACCCTGTAGAACAGGATAAGCGGCTACAGATGATGGATGGGATGTCATAGGACACACCATGTTTGGAGGAGAATTGGCACTGCACATCACCCCAAAAACACCATACCAACAGTGAAGTTTGGAAGTGGGAACATCATGGTGTGGGGCTATTTTTCAGCACATGGTACTGGCAGACTTCATGTAATTGAAGGAAGGATGAATAGAGAAATGTCCCGAGACATTCTTGATAAGAATCTGCTGCCATCTACCAGGATGCTGAAGATGAAATGAGGGTGGACATTTCAGCAAGACAGTGATCCCAAACACACAGCCAAGGAAACTCTCAGTTGGTTTCAGAGAAATAAAATAAAGCTGCTAGAACGGCCCAGTCAATCACCCGACTTGAATCCGATTGAAAATCTATGGAAAGAACTGAAGATCAGAGCTCATAGAAGAGGCCCCTGGAACCTTCAAGATTTGAAGACAGTTTGTTTGGAAGAACGGGCCAAAATCACACCTGAGCAATGCATGTGACTAGTTTCTCCATACAGGAGGCGTCTTGAAGCTGTCATTACCAACAAAGGCTTTTCTGCTAAGTATTAAATAAATTTCAGTAAGCATGTTCAATACTTATTCCCTGTGTCATTCCACTTTATTACACTTAATTTATGGACATAAATGTTTTGATTTCTTTGTACGTGTGAATTACTTGGGTTGTTACCGACATCTGGTGAAAATTTCATGTCAATAGTCCGATCAGAAATCTATTTACCTAGAAAAAGGTTGACGTGTTCAATACTTATTTTCCCCGCTGTATAATTTATTCTGTGAGGCAGCAGCCACAAAAATGAAGCGTCATCCAAAAATGAACAATTTAAAAATCACAGAAGTAAAATATACCAAGTGTCTGTACTTCATATTATTCTACTCTTACAGTTTTTGAAACTGAAACCTCCGAACCGAGGCTGACACACACACGCTGTCGCCATGACCCAAACTCTTATTTCCCGGAAATGGCGGCTTATTTTCCCCGCTGTATATGCTATATTTACTGTATGGACGTCTCATCTCATTATCTCTAGCCGCTTTATCCTGTTCTACAGGGTCGCAGGCAAGCTGGAGCCTATCCCAGCTGACTACGGGCGAAAGGCAGGGTACACCCTGGACAAGTCACCAGGTCATCACAGGGCTGACACATAGACACAGACAACCATTCACACTCACATTCACACCTACGCTCAATTTAGAGTCACCAGTTAACCTAACCTGCATGTCTTTGGACTGTGGGGGAAACCGGAGCACCCGGAGGAAACCCACGCGGACACGGGGAGAACATGCAAACTCCGCACAGAAAGGCCCTCGCCGGCCACGGGGCTCGAACCCGGACCTTCTTGCTGTGAGGCGACAGCACTAACCACTACACCACCGTGCCGCCCCAACTGTATGGACTTGGTATCAGAAAACAATTTTATTTATAAGTAGTAGCCACATGTACCCATAGGGTACCTATTTTTTTTTTTTCATGATATCCTCCTTCATATTCATCTTAAGTGCTACCGGGCAAGGTTTAAGCTTAAATCACATGCTTTCGTATGATTAATGCACTGTATATGTTTTAACTCCAGTCGCCTAACTCTAAGATATTAATCACTTACAGTATCATTGTGAAGGAATATGAAATAATCTGTAACGTGAAAGAAAAGCTTGTTTAAATGCGAATTTAATTGAAAAAATCCTACAAAGCTACTTTCTAAATCGGATGAGTTCTTGTGTTAAATCATTATGATTTGACTATTAAGCCAAGCAGTTATCATTTTAGCTCTTATCGTGCCATCCTGCTTTCTACTTGTGTGGGTTTGATCCTCAGTTCATTTTATCCTCAAGTCTCTCTTATTGTCTGCACCGAAGCCCAAGTCCCACCAGAGACCGTCACGTCCAAGAAGCGTGTGCGTGTCTTTAGTGTGTGTGTGTGTGTGGCAGCGTCTCAACCCTCTCTAGTCGTTCTGCTCTGTTTCTTCTCAAAGCCCGTGTGGCTGATTTCCCTTCTTCCCCCCTCTCTTTCCACCCGTTAAAACCAGCTCTAGATCTCAGAACTGTTAAAGAATCTGATCTTGCTTTCAAAGCAAACACATGTCCAGTAGATCCTAGCTCAACCGCGAAACTACTTTTAGACGTTGGCGATGGTGCTTTCCAGATTTCAGAAGAACAATTCCTGCATCCCTTTTGTTCGTCGTCTGGTTGTCATTTTTCTCTCCCCCTCTCTAATCCTTTTTTTCTTACTCCTTCTGTAGGCTTGAGTTGTTTGCAGCTTGTCAACAGCAGGGTGGTGGATGGGATTGCATTCAGCGCAGTGCGATTACATCATGTAGTAGCTACGATCCGTGGGTACAGTGACATGTGTGAGCATCGTGGGAAGTCCGTGCCACAGCAGAGATCACGGATATGGGGTTTGTGCGCAGTGCTGAAATCTGCACAGCTGACTTCGGGTCAGGTTTTGGTTTTCGGAGCTTCATCGGCCCATTTATATGATGAAAGAGAACTGATTGGGGATCAGTACATTTAATGTATGGCAGAGATTGGCATTAAATCACCGGTTTCTGGAAAAGGTTCTTCACCCAGCTGGATATAGAGAGACTCTCAGTGTGTTTGGTGCAATACAGGATAAGGTTAAGATTTTCGACCCTTCGAATAAATTGAACTTGAAGACCAACTTACAGCCAAATTAGCGCATTTGAGGGTACGGATAGTTGACTTAAATCATTGCTGTAGTCAGGGTTAGCAAGCAGGCGGACAACTAAGGGTGAAAATGTTCTCATAAAAACACAAGTACTTGGCAACACAATCATGTCTAGTCAGAAAGCTGAAAACTAGGAAAAAACAAAATAGGTTCCATATGTCCTCAACCTAGAGATTTTGTGGAGCTCTACAGTGTTCCCTCTGGGTTCTGAAAAATATTCTCCACTCTTTTCCTTGAAAAATCAGGTCGAAGACGTATTCTTCACTTATTCTTTTTTTTTCTTCACTTAGTCTGGATTTTTTTCTTTGTTACCGATTTATCAAAGTTGACTTAATACAGGTTTATACCAGCCAAACTGGGACAATTCAAATATTTGTACAGATACAGCTCGGACTCTCCAGTACATATAAACGTTGGGCTCCACTCCAGCCTCTAATAAGAGAGACTTGATTTTGGGCGCCCTGCGCACCATCAAGCTAAAATAAACCTCTTTAGTTTGAGCTTACTGAAGGTTATTTTAGCATGGAATCGTTCAAAAGCGGTATTAGGACTCCCTTTGGCCTTTACTTCAACACAAAACTTGATTTACAATTGAACAGAGTCGAGAAGAATCTTGGACCAACCAACAGGAAAGGAATTCAAATTTCCCGTCAATTTACAAGCCGAACACAGAACGACGCTGCATTTTTCATCATACATTAGTCATGGGAACTCAACATGCCACGCCCCCGCAAAACATGGCTCCCTTCAGTCGCTTGCCAGCTGACTGCAGTTTCACTTTGGTGTTTTTTTTTTTTTACTGACCCCAGTATTACTGACACTCTCCGATATGGTCGGGGCTCTGAGTGTGCCTCCTCTGTGGCTGTTTCAGCCCTTAAATCATTTTCAGTGCTTGAAGAAGCCCGTCCAATAAACTTCATCAGCTTAGACTGCACCATTGTTCGGTTGACGCAGAGATAATTACACCACAACACCAGACCGATAAAGACACACTGTGATTGGTCAAAAGCTTGGCGCTCATTTGGTCATTATGTGTAGTTGATTTTTATTGGTCTCAAGCGGATGCTCATTGTTTACACTCTGGCTTCCCGCCGTCTCTTCACTGGGGTTGGATTTCGGCAAATGCAGGGATTTCTATAAAAGTTGACTTATGATAACGATAAAGGTGACAACTACATTCGTCACTGTGACGACTGCTAGTAATTTTCTCTTCGTCACTGATGGATTACGTTCGTCAACGTTCGAGCGTGACGAGCGCCAGCGGGAACTCTGTTTCTGTCCAGATGCAACGTGACTTTTGAATGAATGTTTTGGAAAAAAAAATCATTAAAACTGAACAAATCTCACTTTATTGAGGCTCTACAACAGCCCTGTAACTGCAAGTAGCAGCATTTAGTAATATTTGCACATTATTAAATGGTAGTGAACAGCTATAATCTTCTGTCTTTTCACTAATAAAAACACACCTGCATGACCCGTAGAGGGAAAACGACCCTCTCTAAGAACCCATAAGATCTGTCCATCAAAGCACCACCCGAGCCACATGTGCAAACAATTTGCTGCGCTTGAAAAACGGTGCAATGTGAAACCAAACCAGACGGACGAAAAAGCGTCACAAAAAATCAACTTCGAATACAGACTTTAGGAAACAAACGAAGTGGGAAAACAGTCCAAGAGTGTAAGAAAAGTGAAGACTGTTTACAGTGCAGGATTCTGAAAAGACGTAGCAGAGAAACAAAGGGCTTAAATTACACAATGGGAAATGAGGAACAGGTGGAACCAATCAGAAACCATGAGGTTAAACAAGAACAGGACACTATGCCTGGAATAAAACACGACAGGATGTGCACTTATTGGAAAATAATCAACACGGTGGAGTAATGCAACCCGGGGATGATCATTTTCCAATAGCTACACACAACAACTTGGTTTATTAGTGATGCAGTGCCTAGGCACGCATAACTATTGTTACTATTGTTCTTCTGTGTGTTTCTTCTTATTAGAGAAGGAGTACCTAGGAATTTTTCATCTTCCGTACAAATTTTGATTCGTAATAACCCAATAACCGTACATCGCACACAGACAAGCAATATATCACAACGTGCGTCTCTGTCGGACTCGCTATACTATTACTTTGTTCATCATTCTGTGATTTGTTGTTTTTTTTTTTTTTGCAACGTAGTCGCGAAAAAATCACCCAAAATTTCCCATTCATTTCTATGGAATTAATTGAAAAACAACGCACTTTTTCAATGTTTTTTCAAACATCCGCTGCTCTGGCATGCTTTCACCTAGAGACATGATAAACTTTAAAAAGTAGACAAACTTCTCCTCTGTGGATCTGGCATTCAACTTTTTTGCTAGGTTCTATACTTTTGGATCAGTCCCAGCTCAAACACCATGATCACACCTGGAGAAATTCAGAATTTATAATGGGTGTCTATTGCGTTACACACCAGTGGCGCTCAGGAATTTAGTGTAGGCAGCTTGAAAAAAAAAGCTAAAACTTTCTCCTTTAGGGCCCGTTTACACGAGGACGCTGTCGGGTAAAAACGACTAAATATTTTATCGGAAGTGCCTTTCGTCTACACGGGGACGGCGTTTCCGAGGCTGAAAAACGGAAAAAATTGAAAACGCCTTCCAGAGTGGATAAGTTAAAAACAGCCCCCGTTGCATATCCGTCTAAACTACCCAATATGCGAAACTCTGCTCGGATCTGCTCGCGTCAGGTACGCGTTTACGTCATACATGTGTCATATACTGTACATGCCAGCCCGGGAAGTAAGAAAGTAAGTAAAAAAGTAAGAGCATGTCTGATTACATCGATCCAACGGACCTTCAAGCTGCTCTGGCAGCTTTAATAAACGTCCAGGAGTCCTTCGAACATCTATACCGAATCTGCACATATACCGTTAATGAACAGAGGCGGGTATAGTATGCTCTTACTTTTTTACTTACTTTCTTACTTACCATAGCCAGAGTAGTCAAAGTTTTCGCGGTGCAGATCAGACAAGACGGAAGACGTTGCGCATGCGTGCAGACATAGTGGAGGTCTTTCACAGCACCACCTAGCCGCCTGGCATGCACATCCAATTGAATTCCACACATTTATGCGTCACCGTATAGACGCAGATTTCCTCCTTGAAAACGGTCGTGTAGACGCGGAAAAAAGTGAGAACGAAAACGGACTTTTGCGTTTTTGTTTCAGACCGTCCCCGTGTAAAGTGGGCCTTAAACTGTGTTTTCAGCCACAATTTTCACTCTACACACAATTTTCTCAAAAGTAGTAGTCACACTTGTCCTGATTCACACAATGTGTCTACCTAACCGATAGGATTTACAGTTTTTGAATGAGAAGCCTGAAAGTAAGGAGAGGACAGCCACTCTGCCTCATTGACTCCCATTATAAACGAGGCAGCGCTTTTACTGCAAAATCTGAAAAGTCACTTGTTTTTAACTCGCTCTAGTGTCCACATTTTTTACATTAGAGACAAAAAAAATTACATCAATGTGTTCAGGAGAGCCTTGTGGCACTCAATGTGAAAGAATTTTGTGAATATCTCCTTCCGTTTTCGTGAGAATCCCCGTTGTTTGGAGGGAGCACTCTGAGAAAATCCTTCACTTTCTGTGTGCCTCTCTGTGTCTCTGCTCTGAGTGCGTGGGTGGGGGAGGGGCTGCTCCCTCACATACCCCTTTTCCACCAAATCAGTTCCAGGGCTGGTTCGGGGCTGGTGCTGGTTCACAACTCATTCAACTTGCGAGCCAGCTGAGAACCAGTTTGCTTTTCCATAGCTCGCAGTGCTAAGCGGAGCCATGTCATTACGTCGCTGTATACGTCAGTTACGGCGCTACGTTTACATAAACCTTGGCGCGAATATCAAAGCAAAAACAACACAGAAGAAGCAGCAGCAGCAACAACAACAACAATAATAATAATAATAATAATAATAATGGATGACTTCGCGTTTGTACAGCTGCTGCTTCTCGGCGCTTAAAAATGGTGATCTTTCGCGGTCTTGTTATTGTTGTTGGTCTTAACAACTCCACCCCCCCTGCTGACGTAAGCGGTTCTTTCCTCTGGCCCAGCAGAGAGTTGGTGCTAGCCTGGAGCCGGTTTTTCTGGCCCCAGAGCCAGTTCTTTGTCAGTGGAAACAGAAAACCCGGTTCCAAACTAAGCACTGGCCCCAAACCAGCCCTGGAACTGCTTTGGTGGAAAAGGGGCATCAGAGAGACACATGCTTGTAGCCTCATGGCAAGTCACACATTCACACAGTTCAGTGCAGCTCCTGCAATAGCGACTGCTACGCGCACTGCATCACTCTCACAATTTCCCACAGGGTAATTGTTGTCTCTAGTTCCTTTTATACCACGTTTTTATCCATTTCTAGCTACTTTTTCTTGTTGTGGAATGTCCGTGAAGCAAATTAGTTCCGGTTACCTCTGACAATGTACAGGTCTAAACAATCATTCCTTCACACCAGCTGTAAGACAGCAAAGTATCCTGAATACTTCCTTGTGTTTTACTTTCCTTTAAGTGTTCTGTCATAACTGTTAAAGAAACTTGTAAACCGGCCTTAAGTCAGAGAGACTAGACTTCTCATTATTGCTAGTGAATTTGACAATTTTGGTCACGAAATGGATTCCTGCTTTCGCAAAAAGGGGTTCATTTGACTGACACTTTACTTACTTAAGCCTACTACCCCTCCTGGGGCATAGGCCGCCAACGAGAGATCTCCAGGCATCCTGGTCTTGGGCTTTTCACTCCAGCTGGCTCCAGGTGTACGCCATTCTTTTGGTGTCAACGTCAAGGTCTCGACGCCATGTGTTTCTGGGCCGTCCTCAGTTTCTCTTGCCTTGGGGATTCCAGGTCAGCGCTTGCTTGGTTATGTTGGAGGCTGGCTTGCGGAGTGTGTGACCGATCCATCTCCAGCGTCTTCTTAGGATCTCCTCTTCTGCAGGGATCTGGTTGGTTCTATGCCAAAGGTCCTGGTTGCTGATGGTGTTCTGCCAGTGGATCCATAGGATCCTCTGTAGACACGTTTGACTGACACTATAATCCAACCAAACGCAGATTTTATCTGTAGACAAATGGCAAACACACAAGGGAATAGTGTTTACTTAGTCAGGATGTAGTCCGGCCACTTGTTCTTGTGGACATGGTTGTAGGTGCAGCAGGAATGACAACATCCTGACCTATTGGTTCTGTAGGATGCTTTGAATGACTTTGGGAAGACCTTATTTGTTTGGGTGGTTGTTTTGTACTTATGAAGTCAAAGGTAAAAATCCCAGTGGAGATGTATCATTTTCATACAATCAGCACAAGCAGTTACCACTGGATTGGAAAATCAGGGACGGCCATTTAATTCCGATCCTAAAAGGTTGGAAGGAGGAAGCGTATGCTGAATCAACACTTTTACATCTCTTCAGGAAAAGCAGTGTGCTACTTCCTGTGCCAGGAGTGTGTGGTGTTTTGTGAGTCTCAGTGAATGAGGTAAAGGGAGCCAAGCAGGGTCATTTATAAAGTGGAAATGGCCACAAAAAAGGGCAGAGGCTGTGTGTGTGGAGATGTTTGTGCAATGATAAGACAAAGGGTGTTCTGGCCACACTCTTCCCACCAAAGTTAAATGTTATATGACTTCATTCTCTGACTGTTTGTTGCTATGTTCAGCACAGGGACTGAGAGAACTCTCTTTAATCTTTTGCTACTTCTTTAATCTAGGTACCGCCAAATTAATGATTACTAAGATAATGACTTCCTGCAAAGGCCCCTTCCCAGGATGTCATTAGAAACAGCCCGAGCTGCTGAAAGCTAACAGCGAAGACACATTTTACAAAAATAGTATGACACTCTTCTGTCTAAATCACACATCAAGTTGTTTGTTTCGTTCACACATCAAGCATCCCATTGAACATTTACAAAAAGGGTTCCTAATGGGTTCTTTGGATGGCTAATTGTTCTAGTTTTTTGGGGGACTTTTTGGAAAGGAAAACCCTTGTTTTGGATGGTACTACAGTGAACCTTTAGGAGTTCCTTTAAAGGGACAAAGCAAGGAACCCTTTAGAGTGCTAGATGGAATCTTTTTTCCATGTGTTTATCCCACCATAATCCCTAACCTTTTAACTTGGTTCACTGTCGTACTCATTTACTTAATAAAATGAACGTTTAGTTAGTGGTGTAGCGGGTAGTGTTGCCGCCTTGCAAATCCAAGGATCCTGTTTCTATCCTCAGCGCAGGTTACTTTCTGTGTGGAGTGTTGCATGTTCTCACCCTGTCTGTGTGGGTTTCCTCAAGGTTCTCCAGTTTCCTCCCACCTCCCAAAAACATGCCAGTAGGTGGATTAACTACTTTAAATTGCCTGGGGGTTATGAATGTGGGGGCAGCATGGTGGTGTAGTGGTTAGCACTGTCGCCTCATGGCAAGAAGGTTCTGGATTCGAGCCCAGTGGCCGACGGGGGCCATTCTGTGTGGAGTTTGCATGTTCTCCCCGTGTCTGCGTGGGCTTCCTCCACAGTCCAAAGACATGCAGGTTAGGCTAATTGGTGGCTCTAAATTGACCATAGGTGTGAATGTGAGTGTGAATGGTTGTTTGTCTCTGTGTCAGCCCTGTGATGATCTGGCAACTTGTCCAGGGTGTACCCCACCTCTCGCCCATAGTCAGCTGGGATAGGCTCCAGCTTGCCCGCAACCCTGCACAGGATAAGTGGTTACGGATAATGGATGGATGGATGGATGGATGGATGGATGGATGGTATGAACGTATGTGTGTGTGCTTAGTGTCCTGTGAAGAATTGGTGCCCGTTCCAAGGGTGTATCCCTTTTTTGCAGCCTGTGTTCCCAAAAGTTTCCTTCCCTGGAATGGTGGAACCCGGGTTTCCTCTGGGTTCCCCAGTTTCCTCCAACCTCCCAAAAACTTGCCATTAAGGGAATTAGCTGCTCTAAATTCCCCCTAGGTATGAAAGTATATGTGTTCTTGGTACCCTATGATGAACTGAAATCCTATCCATGAGTGTATTCCAAGACAGGCTCCGGATCCACAGCGACCAACCCTGACCAGGATAATATGCTTATTGAAGATGAACGAGTGCATGTTTGTCAGTATTTGTCGAATTTGGCAGTATTTTAACTGAAAAGGAGCCTCAGCTGAATGGTATTTGAGAAACCCTTTAGCAACATCATTGATAGATACTCAAAATGACAACTGGATAAACACTGGTGAAATATTGCAACATATCGTCGAACTGATTATCAGCATATGCCTGTGTGACGTATACTAGAGAAGAACATCAACTCTGTGAGTAGTGTCGTTTAAATTAAAGGAAAAACACACATTCTGTATATTCCATTATACATTCTTCCAAGCCAGTGTGTGTAATATATATATAACGCACCCGACTCTCAGAAACAGTTCTGTGGTTGATTTTACACCCATATGCTGGAAGACTTGCTCTTGTCTTTGGATGATTGATCGCCGATATTCTCCTATATTATTATCCTATAATAAAGGTCTTGTGGGCGGTGAAATATTCAGTTGAAAACGTGGAAGATGGGCAGAGTTTTTTTTTTTTTTTTTTTTTTTTTTTTTTATACGAGCCTTTAAATAGATGTCTTTAGGCGGGGTTCAGAGCTTTTAGTGGTGAGGCCTGCTGCTTTCCAGCCACACCAAACCTGCTAAAGTGCTTCTCCACTCATTGCACGAGACAAAGTTGAAGGACAGAGGGCTGCTGACTGTATCGTAAGTTTCTTATTTGTTATTTTCTCGGAACAGAGGCTTGTGTAAATTTGTGTCTAATGCAGCGTGTAGCTCAGATTGCATTAGGATTTTAAATTTGGTTAATCTGAGGAAGCTTTTGTACCAGTCTGAAAGTGGTTGGAGCTGGACATCAGTCAATCATTGTGTTTTATAATACTGTAATATGGAAATGATGCGCGCGCACACACACACACAATGGGATATTAGTGTTGAATCCAGTGAGTTATACAGATCCCTCCATATTTGTCCATATTTCCTACTGATGTATTCCAGAAAAGCTTTGCATGAATGAGACTTCTGTCTCCTTCAACTGCTCCTCATTGGAAGTCCTTTCTAGTAGTTTTGAGAGCGTGTAAAATTTCAAAAACAAGTCCCCCCCCTCCCCCCCCAAATGTTGTTGATTGTGATCTGTAGAATTTCTAATGTCTGCCGTTTGTTGTAATTTCAGTCAGAACATGTGACATTTGTTTTGAGAGAGATTTTTTTTTTCTCCTTTGGGGCAGTTTTCACAAGCTCATTTGGTGGTTACTGTGTAAAACCATGAATATTTATTATTGTTGGAAACATTTGAAGGGAATTCGTTCTTGATGAGACAAAACAAGCTTCTGAGAACAAAAGAGTCCTGAAGAATTCAGAAATGGCTCGTTTGGTTTTGGTTCATTTGTTTCGTGGAAAGAATGAATCTACACTTGAAACAAATTACACTGCACATTCAGATTAGTGATGAAGAATAATAGTTAAACCTCTACCTTGATCGCCCAATCACATAAAGAATTCACAGGGCGAGAAGAAAAACTACGATGGCTACGATCACTACACTGTAAAAAAAAAAAATCCACTGTTTTTACGGAAAAACACTGGCAGCTGTGGTTGCCAGAATAATTCTGTTAAAAATACAGTGACATGTAAACAACATTACAGAATAACTTGTACATTTCACTGGGATTCCATGTACAGTTAATGATAACTAAATGTAAATTTTACAGATATTCATTGTACAATAAACAATGATTCAAAATGGTTACAAGCAATGATCTACTAGACAGATTTTTTTTTTTTTAGAATTTTTTTTTTGGGCTTTTTTCACCTTTATTGGATAGGACAGCGTAGAGCAGGGGTGGGCAATTATTTTTTCCATGGGGCCACATGAGAAACAGAATTTTGTGGAGGGCTGGACCATAAGGCTGAACTAAATTCTGCATAATATGAATTGTATTTCTTTATATAAAGCAATAAATATCATTGTTTTTACAAACTGCTAAGACTGGTAAGAGTATGGAAAAAAAACGAGGTTGCCTTACAAAAAATGTCATTTATTCAATCAAATTTCCCAAAACAATGGTTAACAAAATGTGAACGTTTGTACCATTTTTTTTTTTTTTTTTCAGTCACATTCACCCTAAAACACAATAAAGACATCACAATATTGTCTTTCTACTCCAAATATCAATCAAGATACATCATATTATAATAATGATGCCGACATTTGTAGTCTAATCACCTCATTTGGTGTTTTTTATTTGTTCAGTGAGAGAAATCTAGTCTCTGTTGGTCTTTAACGAGTGCATCAGAGTCAGGTTGAATGTCTGAGGTGGAGATGCGAAGCACAGCTGACAGATGATCATCAGTCGATTCGGTGTAGGAATCAGATCTACAGATCGGCTCGGGCTCCGGCGCCTGCTGGTGACGTCACACTATGTGATTGGCCGGACCGTTTGAAGGATGACGTACAAGTTTGTGGTTGGTCTGGACAAATTACGGAAGTAGTTATCGCGGGATTAGGTTTCGTGGGATTTCATGTCATGTTCATGTTGCGCACATTGCGTTTTTGTTGAACACAACTTCAAAATAAAAGCAATGTACATTCAGTCCATGCATGAGGTAAAATTAGGAAATACATTTATTTTGTAATTTCTAATTAACCTTACGCGGGCCGGTCAGAATGAACCAAAGGGACGGATGCGGCCCGCAAAATGCCCAGGTCGGGCGTAGAGACAGGAAATGAGCTGGAGAGAGAGACGGGGAGGGATCGGGAAATGACCTTGGGTCGGAATCGAACCCGGGTCCCCGGATTCCTGGTATGGCGCCTTAGTCGACTGAGCCACGACGGTAGCCATTTTTTAATTTTTTTAACGGGGCAATGATGTAATTTTAACTATCACATTCTGTTTTAGTATTACAGTTTGTGTTTAAACTACAACAATTTGTAAATTCTACAAAAAAATATGATCAATTCAACATATTCTTACTGTTAAATTAACAGTGGTGTTTGGTTAGGAGTTTTACAGTATATTGATGTGAATTACACACTGCTTCATTGTTTTTGTATTTACATTTTTTTTTATGTCATGATTCTACATAAATTCACTGTTAATTCTACAGACATTTTTTTTACAGTGTAGCGGTCCTAATGTTCATGTAACTTTTCACAAGTCTAGCTTGTGTGGCTTTGGAGATATTTGCAGTTCTGTGTGTTTAACATTACATTGCGAACAGTAATGGCTGAGATCTTTCTTCAGGATCAGTATATCGGAGTCCTTTCGTTCTGGCTTTCTACAGAGTTTTCTAAATTCAAAAGAACCTCTGTTGAAGAGTCCTATCCTTGTTCTTGAATAAAGAGAATGAAAGCATTTAAAATCAGTTCAGATGCAAGAATTTCCGTACAACAATCACGACACAGGAGAAATAATTAAACATGAGAAAGAAATTAATTTCTTTTCAATCTCGGAGGTGAAACATTTTCATTTTCATTCATATACAGATGTTGTAACTGGAGAACCCCCCAGAGGATAATCCTCAGTCTCAACCGACAGAAAGGAAAGCTCCATGAGTCATATCGAACTCAAGAGTTAGAACGTTATCTTAAAGGATTTCCCAGAGTTGCTCTCAATGGCATTTTTCATGAAATCAAGAACTTTCACTTTATTTAGAGATTAATGTACTCTATTTTCATACTTTTCACTATTTTTGATTTGTGCCCTGACTTGCCGGTTCTCAGATTAAAGCTTTCTGATCGTAGTTGGATTTTTGGATCTCTTTGGTTCTGCCATGTTTGCGTGCTTGTCGCTCTCATGGCTTTGCATGCCTCATTACAAAGAGATTTGTTGGGATTTGCAGATTTGTTGGCTCTGTTTTTATATGGATGTATAACCAAGAATCATTCTCAGCCACGAATAAACAGCCTAGATTTTGTAGAGTTTTTCAAATGAGCAAACATTTTTACACATTTTGTACTCCAGTTCAGTACTAAGCCCTAGTAACAAGAAGCTTGATTTAATGTTTAACTGCTTAATTCAGAATTAGAGCGGTGACTACAATCATCGACGTCCATAATTATCGACACCTTTTCAGATTTACCAATAAAAAAAACAAATTTACAAAGGTGAGTTTCCGTTAGTGGACGCTAAACCGGTCTGTTGTGGTGAAGAGAGGGCAAAAGGCAAAGCTCTCAATTTACTGGTCCATCGACGTTCCCACCCTCACCTATGGTCATGAGCTATGGGTAGTGACCGAAGGAATGAGATCGCGGATGCAAGCGGTAGAAATGAGTTTTCTCCGCAGGGTGTCTGGGCTCTCCCTTATGGCCCTTTTCCACTACCCTTTTTCAGCTCACTTCAGCTCGCTTCAGCTCACTTCAGCCCGACACGGCTCGCGTTTCGACTATCTAAAAACAGCACAACTCAGCTCGTTTCAGCCCTGCTTAGCACCCAAAACTCGCACGGTTTTGGAGTAGGGCTGAAGCGAGCCAAACCGAGCTGAGTGGGGATAGGGGCGTGAGCAGACACTCCCCTGTGCACTGATTGGTGAGGAGGAGTGTCCTCACATGCCCACACACGCCCCGCGAGCACGCTGGGATCTGTAAACACCGTAAACCCGGAAGAAGGAGAATTACGAATTACGAGAATTATGAAGCCTTATGCACCTCGCCTCATCTATACGCTCTTGCCAGTATCTGTTGGCGTTGTCGGTGACAACAAGCCACAGCACCAAGACCAGCAACACTAACGACACCATGTCCTCCATGTTTATTGTTTACTATCCGGGTGGTGAGACTACCGCTTAAAAGATCACTGATGTCACTGTTTGCGCCGCCTAACGACATCACGTGACGTCCACCCACTTTCGCTAACTCCACCCAATGTGTCCACCCACTTCCAGCCAGCACGGTTCAGCGCGGTTGTAGTCGAAATGCAACTCCAACAGCCCCGCTCAGCTCGACTCAGCACGGCACGGCTCAGCCCGACTCAGCCGCGTTGGTAGTGGAAAAGCGGCATTAGAGACAGAGTGAGAAGCTTGGTCATTCGGGAGAGACTCGGAGTAGAACCGCTGCTCCTCACATCGAACGGAGTCAGTTGAGGTGGTTCGGGCACCTTGTTAGGATGCCCCCTGGACGCCTCCCAAGGGAGGTTTTCTGGGCATGCCCCACCGGGAGGAGACCCCAGGGCAGACCCAGTACACGCTGGAGAGATTACATCTCTCAGCTGGCCTGGGAACGCCTCGGTATTCCCCTGGAAGAGCTGGTGGAGGTGGCCTGGGAAGGGGGAAGTCTGGGCTGCTCTGCTTAGGCTGCTACCCCTGTGACCTGGATTCGGATAAGCGGTAGAAGATGGATGGAGTTTCAGTTACAATAATTATTATTGGTTAATTAATCAACCGGAAGACCCACCTTGCCCTTTGATCTTGACACAGCTCATTACCTGAGGTGGAATTTTTTATTTTTATTTTTTTTTAAGCACGATCAGCAAGTTGAAGAAAACCCGGACGTTATCATCACATGGTGGAAAGATCATGGACATGTTTTTACTCCTCAAATTCACCGATATTTCACGATCTCCTTGTCGAAACCTACTTTGTTTCTTACTCTTTCATTTGACAGTCGCTGTTTTGTATCTAAACGTGTGTTTGAGAAGTCACGTAATGTTTCGAATAGTGATTACTTTCACCGGTGTCCACCATTATCGACACCCTGTGGAATTAAGTGACATTTACAACTGTTACATCTCGATCTTTGTGTGACATTGTTGAAGTAGATGAAGTACTTATAAAAAATAAAAGTGCTGTGATTTTATAATCATTTTTTTCTGATTCATAACAGAACGGAATGTTTATAGAGTATTTGGAATCTGATTGCAATAAATAGAATTAGACCAGAATTAAATTCCTAGCATATAAAAAATGACATGCTTGAAATATTCAGATTTTTCTATTTTATTCAGAAATAATTTTTTTGCAGTTTGTTATAAATATCTACCACGTAATACAATATCAGTAGACATTTTATATTTTGGTTCGAGGAATGACGTGCGACCTTTGACCTGGATTTTTATGTGGTTATAATGTCAATTGCTTGTTGACGTTTATTGATAAACTACAAAAGTCGAAATTAATACAAACAACGAATGATTAGCAAAACGTGATCTACGAAAAAACTTAAAGTGGAACAAAAAGATTTTCTGACAGGTTAAACATTATCGTTTACAAACAGAATTACTTCCTCATTTATGTAAGCACCGACATCGGTATATTTATATAAAAGATATTTTGTACTAAATATAAGTCTATGTAGAACAAATTTGAAATAAAAACTATGTTTTGTTCACTTAATACTACATACCGATTTAATATTTTTTTTTTTATAAATCATCTGGATGTCGATAACTGTGGACAAAGGTGTCAATACTTGTAGAATGGTGTCACATGATCTGATACCCTAAGTAATCAGGAATCAACCCATTTTTTTTCCAGTGGAAATTTGAGTAACTGTTCATGCACAATTTACGTATCGAAAGTCTTTTCTCCTTTTGCAACAGCCAAAAGATCGTTAAGGTGTCGATAATTAGGTGTTGCTCTACTACTCGTAAAAATACAGTATGAATACAAAAGCAAATTAGAATATTTTTCTTTAAGGCTGAGTTTAGGGCGGCACGGTGGTGTAGTGGTTAGCGCTGTCACCTCACAGCAAGAAGGTCCGGGTTCGAGCCCCGTGGCCGGCGAGGGCCTTTCTGTGTGGAGTTTGCATGTTCTCCTCGTGTCCGCGTGGGTTTCCTCCGGGTGCTCCGGTTTCCCCCACAGTCCAAAGACATGCAGGTTAGGTTAACTGGTGACTCTAAATTGACTGTGAGTGTGAATGGTTGTCTGTGTCTATGTGTCAGCCCTGTGATGACCTGGCGACTTGTCCGGGGTGTGCCCCGCCTTTCGCCCGTAGTCAGCTGGGATAGGCTCCAGCTTGCCTGCGACCCTGTAGAAGGATAAAGCGGCTAGAGATAATGAGATGAGATGAGAAGGCTGAGTTTCCCAAAAGCATTGCAAAATTAAGATCATGTCAACTGAAAGAGTGTGTTCAGTGTCACACTCGCTCTACCATTTAGTGATCATCTTTGTGCCATGATGCTTTTAGGAAACTCAGCCTAGATTGTTTAACAAGGACATCCAGAAGCAGCAGGTCTCATAATTTAGTCCTCCTTTTGCTGAAAGAATTTAGTGTGTAGTGAAATGTGTGACTCAAACCATGACAAAAGTTTGGGGTCACTTTGAAATGTCCTTATTTTTGAAAGAAAAGCACTGTTCTTTTCAATGAAGCTCACTTTAAACTAATCAGAAATCCACTCTATACATTGCTAATGTGGTAAATGACTATTCTAGCTGCAAATGTCTGGTTTTTGGTGCAATATCTCCATAGGTGTATAGAGGCCCATTTCCAGCAACTATCACTCCAGTGTTCTAATGGTACAATGTGTTTGCTCATTGCCTCAGAAGGCTAATGGATGATTAGAAAACCCTTGTACAATCATGTTAGCACAGCTGAAAACAGTTGAGCTCTTTAGAGAAGCTATAAAACTGACCTTCCTTTGAGCAGATTGAGTTTCTGGAGCATCACATTTGTGGGGTCGATTAAATGCTCAAAATGGCCAGAAAAATGTCTTGACTATATTTTCTATTCATTTTACAACTTATGGTGGTAAATAAAAGCGTGACTTTTCATGGAAAACACAAACTTGTCGGGGCTCGGGTGGATGGGGCGCCGATCCGGGGAGCTGGATTCGGTTCCGGCCCGGGGTCATTTCCCAATCCCTCCCCATCTCTTTCCCGCTCGTTTCCTGTCTCTGCACTGTCCTGTCCAATGGAGGTGGAAAAAGCCCCAAAAAAATCTTTAAAAAAAAAAAAAAACACACAAAATTGTCTGGGTGACCCCAAACTTTTGAATGGTAGTGTATGCTATTTACCAGCTGGGAGGTCCGTATGGTGAAATGCCGTGACCGAGGTCTTGAAAGTACTGAGCGAGGCCCTCTGTGCCGAGGTCAGTATTCAAGGCCGAGGTCACGGTATTTCACCATACGGACCGACCTTAAGCTGGTAAATAATCCTTTTTTTCTTTACCAAATTCTAACAGAAAACGAGAGCGCCCGAAAGGGAAAACCGAGCCGAGCCGCCATTTTGAATCCTCATTCACGGCTGTAATGCAAATTGCTTCCTCCTCGGTATACAAGTGCACTTCCATGGCAGGTAAAAAACATTTTGCCGCCTATGTCGTCCCCTATTTATACAAAATTGAGTCATTCTGGATTCAGCCATGTTTTTGCTCGGCATTAGCAAGTTACAGGTTTTTAGCTTTCTCCTGAAATGTTTTCTTTCATTTCTTCTTCCTCAGGGTAGTAAAACTCGCTTTCGCTGTGAAGACTGTCGTTATCGCTATCCATGCTGTAAAATTAATGTTATTATGCTGAGAAATACTGGCAAAAGTTTATAAGGTTTTTGATAATCTTATAAATAAATCTTATAAAAAATAAGAGAAATGTTGACAAAAAAATTCTACTAAGTTTGTTGTTGTTGTGAACGAGCAAGTCGCCAGAGGTCCGTAACTGGGGTCCGTATCGTAGGGTACGGACCCGCTCGCCAGCCAATCAGAGCGCAGGATTTGATGGAAACCGCACCGCGAAAAAATAAAGTTAATTATTTATGGCATAGTGTCTGAAAAAAGGCAATTCTAATTGATTAGGGTCATCAAATCCATAGGACAGGTTTGTTTAGGTGACCCTTCCATTGTTTAAATGCAAATACAGTACTGTGCAAAAGTCTTAGGCACATGTAAAGAAATGCTGTCGACCAAAAATGGCTTAAAAAATAATGAAATGAAATGTCTCAACCTTAAAAAAAACACTATAAACAGCAGTAAGCCATAATAAATGAAACAAAGTCAATATTTGGTGTGAGACGACCCTTTGCTTTAAAATAGATAGATATAGTCTCAGGTACAGTGAGTGCAGTTTGATAAGGAAATGAGCTGTAGGTTTTACTGAGCATCTTACAGAACCAGCCACAGTTCTTCTTCTGGACACTTTGTCCTACTTGCTTCTTAATTTTGCACGAAAACCCAGCAGCCTTCATTATGTTTTCTTTTTTTAATCTGAAACATGCTCTCTTGTGTAATATGCTGCTCAGATACCTTTTTCTTTTTGTAACATTTAATTTTGTGCTGGAAAATGAACATTTGGAACTCTAAAATGTTTTTGCACCGACTCGATAATGTAGAAATCATAAAATAGAAATCTATAACAAAGTTTGCATGAAATAAAAAGGGTGCTTAAAACTTTTGCACAGTACTGTAGGTATTATGTAGACATTAAAGATGGGATCTGTTATTTAAGTGACGTAGTTGACAGCAATGATTGCGCATGACAACACGTTTTTTTCATCCTTGCAAGTTTACCAAATATACAGGGTATTTAAAAAATATATATATATTATTTGAGATGTAAATATCCCAGAAACTACATAGTCTCGGCAGATGAGACTGAACAGGCTTAAAGGAACAGTCCACCGTACTTCCATAATGAAATATGCTCTTATCTGAATTGAGACGAGCTGCTCCGTACCTGTCCGAGCTTTGCGCGACCTCCCAGTCAGTCAGACGCAATCAGACGCGCTGTCACTCCTGTTAGCAATGTAGCTAGGCTCAGTATGGCCAATGGTATTTTTTGGGGCTGTAGTTAGATGCGACCAAACTCTTCCGCGTTTTTCCTGTTTACATAGGTTTATATGACCAGTGATATGAAACAAGTTCAGTTACACAAATTGAAACGTAGCGATTTTCTATGCTATGGAAAGTGCGCACTATAATGACAGGCGTACTAACACCTTCTGCGCGCTTCGGCAGCGCATTGATACGGAGCTCAGATATCAATGCGCTGTCGAAGCGCGCAGAAGGTGTTAGTACGCCTGTCATTATAGTGCGCACTTTCCATAGCATAGAAAATCGCCACGTTTCAATTTGTGTAACTGAACTTGTTTCATGTCACTGGTCATATAAACCTATGTGAACAGGAAAAACGCGGAAGAGTTTGGTCGCATCTAACTACAGCCCCAAAAAATACCATTGGCTATACTGAGCCTAGCTACATTGCTAACAGGAGTGACAGCGCGTCTGACTGCGTCTGACTGACTGGGAGGTCGCGCAAAGCTCGGAGAGGTACGGAGCAGCTCGTCTCAATTCAGATAAGAGCATATTTCATTATGGAAGTACGGTGGACTGTTCCTTTAATGTTGAGCAATATAAGATTTATTCCTCAAAATTTGAATGAGAAATTCAAAGGTATGTGGATTCCATGAACGATTTCACCAATTTTCAGTATTCCCGAACTCGCTCGACCGTCTCTTCCGATGCTGGTGGTCGTCCAGATCCTTTTGCCCTGCACAGACAGCCTTCCTGTTTGAACTTTTTGTGCCGTGTCTAAATTGGTGCATTTTTAGAGAATTCTCTCAAATGCACGCTGCACAGTCTTGTTCGACTGTGTTCGCGCGTACTCTAACACACAAAACGCCTTTTCTTTTCCAGTGAATGGCATTTCTATACCTAAAAAGATAAACATAAAACAAAAATTTTGACCTGTTTCCAGCCATGCTGTTAAAATTTGAGGTCAATTGAACGAGAATTGGCAAAGTTATTAGATTGTGAAATGATATCAAATTTTTTGAAACACATCGTATTTTACACTGAAAGAAGTCTAGACCCAAACATAAAGCATAAATTTTTCTGGAAATGGGCTGAAGCCGAATTTAAAATATTGTGATTGGTCACAGTGGAATTGGGGGCGGGGACTTCCAGTCTACCACAGACCATTTCAGAGACTGGACAGCTGAAGCACCAACAGCTAGCCAACTACAACTTTGAACATCTGCGATCTGCGAGTGATCTAGAAACACCAACAAACCTGGAACCTGTCTGCACTTTTTCCGGCCCAGAAACGATCCCCAACCCTAGCTGAAGTCAAACTATTCAACTCTTTCTTTAACCCTTTGATGCAAAACATACAGTATGCGCACCCCTTCTAATGCCCAACATGGGTCAAAAATGGCCCGCATTCATTTTCCAGGTTATTTCATGCTGACTGAGTTTTTCTTTGCTCTATCTTTTGAAATCAGTTTATTTTATGATTGAATATTCCAAGTATTCTTTAAATATCTTGTTTTTAATTACCACAAATCATTAATTTAATTTTTTCTTTCCTACTTTATGAACAAAAATACTTTTTATATTACTACACATGGGTCATCCAAGTGTGATTTAAAATTAAATGTCTTAATACTAGAATAATAATTTGTTTCAAGTAATTACTTTAGCAGTGAATGGGGCCAGTTATTTATTTATTAACTATGTCGTTAGCTAAGCCAACTACAGTAAAATTAGCTAACTAAAGTAGAATATGTCAGCAGCTCGGTAGCTAATAGTAATTACTTGTAACTTTCTGACGAGTAATCTACTCACTCTCAACGTAACCTAAACATAATCAATTTTTTTCTAAGGTAATGCTAGAACAATTGAAAAACATTACTTGCATGTATTAGACGGGCAAAGGGCGCTGTGCTGAGCTGTGAAATGTCTGACACAAGCACAATTCACAGTTCCCACCAAACGCTGGAGTAAATGCATGCGGGTCGGTTCTGACCCATGTGTGTAAACTTGATGTAGAATTACAAAAGCCGTGCTTGTTCATAACTTAAGAAAGGAAAAATAAAAAATGATTTGTGCTAAACAAAAACAAGATATTTACTGCATATTTAGAAAAGTAAATGACAAAATGAATTTATTTTAAAAGTATATCATAGAAACACTCAGCCATACATGAAATAACCTGGAAAATGAATGCAGGTCGTTTTTGACCCATGTTGGGCATTAGAAGGGTAGTGATACCGTACAAAAATGGTTTTTATTCAAAAAGTAAGAAAGGAAAAAATAAAATAAGGATGTATGATGATCAAAAACAAGTTAATTGAGGAATACCTTGAATACTGAATGATGGAATTAATTTATTGCAAAGATATAGAAGATAAAAACTCAGCCGGGTCACTTTTGACCCATGTTTTGCATCAAAGGGTTAAAATGAAATGCATAGTTGAGGAAATGGGGTCGGCAGGGGTGGATTAAGCGCAAAGACGAGGCTCGTCAACGGAGGCTCATCCACACGAGATTTTCCGACCGCTCCGTTAAAAGTGTAACATTTTCTCATTCACTTCCTTTATACTTCTTACCACAGGTGACGAAGAGTTTGGGTGCTGCACTTTTTGAAAACCTGCCACTTGTTCATACATGTCAACCTTTCGTCAATCAAATCTGTATAACCAACCTCCAAAATCCGTATTTCCCTTATAAAATCTGTATAAGATGCAAATTAAAATAATTTACCTAAAATTTGAATGATAATTAACAATGATGTATCCCAGTTACTTTTTATTCAATATTAATAACAATAAACCTTCAGAATGAATACGAAGCTCCAATGTTTGACAAAAACACAAAGTGTTATCAGCATAGTTACGAAGGAAATACTTCGTTGTTTGGAGACAGGTTTCACCGAGCGGCTATTATGCACGAGACTTCATATTAGCCACAAAGTCAGGAAAATCTGTTCGTAAAATTACGTTATAATGACCAAATACAATGAAAAGTATTTTTCCAGTCTCACCTGTGAAAGGTAATCCCATGTGATCTCGTTTGGACGGTAAACCTGTTGGTACAGTTAAACGCAGCACATGAATGAGGCATCTTTATTCTCGGCTACTGTCTAGACGCTATACCAGAGACAGTTGAAGAATCTCCACTTTGCCACATCCAATATGGCGGCGAGGATGACGTATGATTCTACGCAGAAGGCGGCGTCTATGTTTATATGTCTGACTTCACGGTTGGCGGGATTCTCGCAATGCGGTGTGCGCATGATCAAAAGTGGAACGAAGTCTCGCTAGCACAAGATAACGCGCGATTTCATAAGACTCTTTACTGGCTGTCTGTGGTGTACAGTAAATGTTATGCGCTCTTTTATCATCGTGGGAATTGATTATAGCTCTAAATAAATATTGAAGTTTTTTTAACCTCCTAAGGCCCAAGCTGTTTTTTTACATGCATTTTTTATTTCTCTTTGCTATTTGGGCTTATTAGAACCTGATTAGAATAAAAACTAAGCATCATCTTTGATAAGATGTACTTTTAGAGGAAAAAGTATGTCCACATATGTGGATACTTGTTCCGAATTTCTAAAAAGAGCTGTCCACGTATGTGACCGCTAAGCCCTAGGAGGTTAAAGAATCCGTATAACTTTATTGATACGCCCGTATACTACGTTTATTGAATCAAATCCGTATAAAATACGGACATTCCGTATAGGTTGACGTGTATGCTTGTTGTTTCAGCTGCAGCTTTAAATGATCGGGGCGTGAAACTTGAAAGTGAATCTTCCGTGTCCACCCAGGATCAGATTTTAGCTTGAACGCCATTCTATTTCTGCTCTGCTCAGACGGCCAATTGGGCTGTGCCTGATATTTCCAGCATTGAAGCACTTGCTGTTTTTCTGTCTAGGCTGCTACGAGGACGGCCCTGTCCGCAAATCAGCGGAGAGAAAGGTTCGACGAGTTGAACTTTTATACACATGCGTCCCCGCCCACAGATCAAGGTTGATCTCCACTATGCAATTAAGTGTTATAGTCAGGGAGGAAAGGGCTGCATGAGCTAGCCTGCATGCCAGTCGGGTCAAAGAGCTTTATTTAAAATGTGTGGTCACACACCCACAAGTTTGTCATTTTTCATTTATTTTTTTTGTGCTTGCAGTATTCTGTGTTGCAAGTAGAGTAATGCTATGCTTCCTTAAAAACAATGTCTCTCTCTTTGTGTCTCTCTCAATCATACACATATCTACACTCATTGAGGTTCGGGGAGATGGTGGGACGTCTCCTGATGCTGGCTACCGGCCTGTACAGTGTGTGATAAGCTGGTATCTATTTTGATAGCTGTACACACACACACACACACACACACACACACACACACACACACACAGCAGAGTGGCATGAATGGTATGTAAGCTTACCAGTAGCATAGTGAAGGCCTTTTACCAGTATCAAATTTAGAATGGACATAACATACGCTACAACCCATCAAAAGAGTAGCTATCTACAGCAACATCTCTCTCTCTCTCTCTCTCTCTCTCTGAGTGCTGCTTTGTCCTAGTTTCACTGGTCTAAGTGCTATCAGCTGTACTGGGCTATACCAGTGTTCGTGATATGACATATGAACTCATGTTGACCCGCAAATTGCCTCAGTGCCCGTACAAGCTTAATATCAGAGCAACGCAGTATGGCACACATATCTGGTCATGTGACTTTACAGGGACAAGACAGACCAATGTTCAAAAGTAATATATTCATTTTTATGTAAATACACAGCAGTGCTTGAAAGTTTGCAAACCGTTTAGAATTTTCTATATTTCTGCATAAATATGACCTAAAACATCATCAGATTTTCACACAAGTCCTAAAAGTAGATAAAGAGAACCCAGTTAAACAAATGAGACAAAAATATTATACTTGGTCATTTATTTATTGAGGAAAATGATCCAATATTACATATCTGGCAAAAGTATGTGAACCTTTGCTTTCAGTATCTGGTGTGACCCCCTTGTGCAGCAATAACTGCAGCTAAACGTTTCTGGTAACTGTTGATCAGTCCTGCACACCGGTTTGGAGGAATTTTAGCCCATTCCTCCATACAGAACAGCTTCAACTCTGGGATGTTGGTGGGTTTCCTCACATGAACTGCTCGCTTCAGGTCCTTCCACAAAATTTCGATTGGATTAAGGTCAGGACTTTGACTTGGCCATTCCAAAACATTAACTTTATTCTTCTTTAACCGTTCTTTGGTAGAACGACTTGTGTGCTAGGGTCGTTGTCTTGCTGCATGACCCACCTTCTCTTGAGATTCAGTTCATGGACAGATGTCCTGACATTTTCCTTTAGAATTCGCTGGTATAATTCAGAATCCATTGTTCCATCAATGATGGCAAGCCGTCCTGGCCCAGATGCAGCAAAACAAGCCCAAACCATGATACTACTACCACCACCATGTTTCATAGATGGGATAAGGTTCTTATGCTGGAATGCAGTGTTTTCCTTTCTCCAGACATAATGCTTCTCATTTAAACCAAAAAGTTCTATTTTGGTCTCATCTGTCCACAAAATATTTTTCCAATAGCCTTCTGGCATGTCCACGTGATCTTTAGCAAACTGCAGACGAGCAGCAATGTTCTTTTTGGAGAGCAGTGGCTTTCTCCTTGCAACCCTGCCATGCACACCATTGGTGTTCAGTGTTCTCCTGATGGTGGACTCATGAACATTAACATTAGCCAATGTGAGAGAGGCCTTCAGTTGCTTAGACGTTACTCTGGGGTCCTTTGTGACCTCGCTGACTATTACACGCCTTGCTCTTGGAGTGATCTTTGTTGGTCGACCACTCCTGGGGAGGGTAACAATGGTCTTGAATTTCCTCCATTTGTACACAATCTGTCTGACTGTGGATTGGTAGAGTACAAACTCTTTAGAGATGGTTTTGTAACCTTTTCCAGCCTGATGAGCATCAGCAACGCTTTTTCTGAGGTCCTCAGAAATCTCCTTTGTTCGTGCCATGATACACTTCCACAAACATGTGTTGTGAAGATCAGACTTTGATAGATCCCTGTTCTTTAAATAAAACAGGGTGCCCACTCACACCTGATTGTCATCCCATTGATTGAAAACACCCGACTCTAATTTCACCTTCAAATTAACTGCTAATCCTAGAGGTTCACATACTTTTGCCACTCACAGGTATGTAATATTGGATCATTTTCTTCAATAAATAAATGACCAAGTATAATATTTTTGTCTCATTCGTTTAACTGGGTTCTCTTTATCTACTTTTAGGACTTGTGTGAAAATCTGATTATGTTTTCGGTCATATTTATGCAGAAATATAGACAATTCTAAGGGGTTTACAAACTTTCAAGCACCACTGTATCTAGTGATTTATCAGTGTTACGGATGTGGGTATTTTGGGGAGACGACACATTTTCAAGCAACACTGAATTTTAATGACTTTAACAGAGAACATCATACATTCATCACAATAAAAGAAACTTGGAAACTATTTGTCCATCAGTGTGGAAACCAGTGGTAAAATTGCAAGGGTTTATGTTTCAAGGCTGTGTGAATAAAACAAAGGCAAAATGATCAAAAGCAAATATAGACCTAAGTGGTAATCTAACACAAGTTTTGTATTTCTTCACTAATGGCCCTTTTCCACTACCCTTTTTCAGCTCGCTTCAGCTCACTTCAGCCCGACACGGCTTGCGTTTTGACTACCGAAGAACAGCACGACTCAGCTCGCTTCAGCCCTGCTTAGCCCCTAAAACTCGCACCGTTTTGGAGTGGGGCTGAAGCGAGCCAAACCGAGCTGAGTGGGGCTAGGGGCGTGAGCAGACACTCCCCTGTGCAGTGATTGGTGAGGAGGAGTGTCCTCACATGCCCATACACGCCCCGCGAGCACGCTGGGATCTGTAAACACCGTAAACCCGGAAGAAGAATAATTACGAATTACGAGAATTATGAAGCCTTATGCGCCTCGCCTCATCTATATGCTCTTGCCAGTATCTGTTGGCGTTGTCGGTGACAACAAGCCACAGCACCAAGACCAGCAACACTAACGACTCCATGTCCTCCATGTTTATTGTTTACTATCCGGGTCGTGAGACTACCGCTTAAAAGGTCACTGATGTCACTGTTTGCGCCGCCTAACGACATCACCTGACGTCCACCCACTTTCGCTAACTCCACCCAATGTGTCCACCCACTTCCAGCCAGCACGGTTCAGCGCGGTTGTAGTCGAAATGCAACTAAAACAGCCCCACTCAGCTCGACTCAGCCCGACTCAGCACGGCACGGCTCAGCCCGACTCAGCTGCGTTGGTAGTGGAAAAGCGGCAAAAGATTGACATTTACATGGAACTGCCTGACTAACATTGACTGGTGTTTGAATGGTACACAATGGGGAGCCATGTTTATGAATTTGACTGTAAAACCGTCTCAGAAATCCTGTCAGATTGGTTCATGTTAGTTAGCTTGCCAACATTAGCAGCCAAGATTAGAATCATTTAGAGATATAACTTGAAAATACTCATCACTTGCAAATTTGGTCATATTAAAGGAGAAGTGAAGGCAAATTTTTTATTATCAAAATTCAATGTATCTAATTTTATTAAATATCGGAATGCATTTCTGATCGCTATTTTGTCACTGCTACAGCAAGTTGAGTGTTTGAAATATGCTCTGTAATATAATCAGTCCATGTGTCAAAGCAATGGCTGTAAACAAGATTCGCTGAGACCTGTACGAGACATCGTAGGACGGAAGTAAAACGTGCAGCGGAAATCAAAGTGACCGACATCTGCCAACGTTGTCAAAAGACGCGCACGCTCTCTTTCGAATGCTTGATTGATTGATTGATTTATTCTGAACAGTAAAGAAGATATAAAAACAAACAAACAAAAATAAATAAATAAAAATGTAATCATCAAAACATAGTCATAAACAGAATAGTGCAGCCACAAGGCAATAACATAATAATGTTCGGAAAGGATTAGGAAGAAGTAAATAACTTATCAAATCCTAACCCTCTATACCACCGCTAATCAAATGTCACTTTCCACCATAATAAACTATATATACAAAAGAAAGCAAAATCAACAAAAAAAACCCCCATACTAACATACGAAGACATGCCAACATGGTATAATATCGCCCAAATCATATATATACATACAAATACTTATGCTATGCATATACACACACATACAATACATATATACAGTACATACATGTACACCTACTTATAACTATACACATCCATACGTACACAGACACCCATATCATAATTATGCATATTATGCTTATATATTATATACAGTTATGCACTCTCTCTCTCTCTCTCTCTCTCTCTCTCTCTCTATATATATATATATATATATATATGTATATATATATATACAACTACAAATACTCACTTTTTATATAATGTATCCGTATGTACCCATACCCACATATATAGACTTACAGTTGTGCTCATAAGTTTACATACCCTGGCAGAATTTTTGCTTTCTTGGCTTTTTTTCAGAGAATATGAATGATAACACAAAAACCTTTTTCCCCACTCATGGTTAGTGGTTGGGTGAAGTCATTTATTGATAAGCAACTGTGTTTTTTCTATTTTTAAATCATAATGACAACAAAAAACATCCAAATGACCCTGATCAAAAGTTTACATACCCCAGTTCTTAATACCGTGTATTGCCCCCTCTAACATCAATGACATCCTGAAGTCTTTTGTGGTAGTTGTGGATGAGGCTCTTTATTTTCTCAGATGGTAAAGCTGCCCATTCTTCTTGGCAAAAAGCCTCCAGTTCCTGTAAATTCCTGGGCTGTCTTGCATGAACTGCGCGCTTGAGATCTCCACAGAGTGGCTCAATGATATTGAGGTCAGGAGACTGAGATGGCCGCTCCAGAACCTTCACTTTGTTCTGCTGTAGCCAATGACAGGTCGACTTGGCCTTGTGTTTTGGCTCGTTGTCATGTTGGAACGTCCAAGTACGTCGCATGCGCAGCTTCCGGGCTGATGAGTGCAAATCTGCCTCCAGTATTTGCTGATAACGTGCTGCATTCATCTTTCCTTCAACTTTGACCAGGTTTCCTGTGCCTTTGTAGCTCACACATCCCCAAAACATCAGCGATCCACCTCCGTGCTTTACAGTAGGAATGGTGTTCCTTTCATCATAGGCCTTGTTGACACCTCTCCAAATGTAACGTTTATGGTTGTGGCCAAAAAGTTCAATTTTGGTCTCATCATTCCAAATTACCTTGTTCCAGAAGTTTTGAGGCTTGTCTCTGTGCTGTTTGGCGTAAATTTTTGTTGGTCTACCTGACCGTGGTTTGGTTTTAACAGAGCCCCTGATTTTCCATTTGTTAATCACAATTTGAACACTGCTGACTGGCATTATCAATTCCGTGGATATCTTTTTGTATCCCTTTCCTGTTTTATTCAGTTCAACTACCTTTTCCTGTAGATCCATTGACAATTCTTTTGCTTTCCCCATGACTCAGAATCCAGAAACATCAGTGGCTGGATGAAAGATGCAAGAGTCTGTCTGGATCTCAGAAACTCACTCAGCTTTTATGCACACACACTGATTACAGGGTGGCACGGTGGTGTAGTGGTTAGCGCTGTCGCCTCACAGCAAGAAGGTCCTGGGTTCGAGCCCCGGGGCCGGCGAGGGCCTTTCTGTGTGGAGTTTGCATGTTCTCCCCGTGTCCGCGTGGGTTTCCTCCGGGTGCTCCGGTTTCCCCCACAGTCCAAAGACATGCAGGTTAGGTTAACTGGTGACTCTAAATTGACCGTAGGTGTGAATGGTTGTCTGTGTCTATGTGTCAGCCCTGTGATGACCTGGCGACTTGTCCAGGGTGTACCCTGCCTTTCGCCCGTAGTCAGCTGGGATAGGCTCCAGCTTGCCTGCGACCCTGTAGAAGGATAAAGCGGCTTGAGATAATGAGATGAGATGAGACACTGATTACAAGTAAACAGATCACAGGTGAGGATGTTACCGTACCTTTAGTAGCCATTCAAACCCATTTGTGTCAACTTCTGTGCATGTTATCAGGCCCAAACCACCAGGGTATGTGAACTTTTGATCAGGGTCATTTGGGTAGTTTCTGTTCACCCAACCACTAAGCATGAGTGGAAAAGATGTTTTTGTGTTCTCATTCATATTCTCTGAAAAATGGTCAAAGAATCATAGATTCTGCCAGGGTATGTAAACTTATGAGCACAACTGTATATTATCAATAGAATGTTATTGTAATTCCTCCTCCCTATACCTCATAAAGATCTGTTCCTTATACCTTTTTCTGAACTGGTTTATAATTGAACATTTCATGAGCTCCACATTCAAACTGTTCCATAGCTTTACTCCACAAATAGAGATGCTGAACATTTTTAACATTGTCCTAGCACTGCGAGTTTTAAATTTCAATTTCCCCCTAAAATTATAGCCCCCCTCTCTATCCGAGAACATTGTTAGGATACTCCTTGGTACTTTATAATTCCTTACTTTGTATATTACTAAGGCAGTTTTATATTCTATAATATCCCTGAATTTTAAACATTTTGAATTTAAGAATAGTGAATTAGCATGATCTCGGTAACCAGCACTATGACTTATTCTTATAGCTCTTTTTTGAAGTATAGTTATTGCATGAAGTGAACATTTATACGTATTTCCCCACACCACTGAGCAGTAATTTAAGTACGGTAAAACCAGGGAACAGTAAAGAATGCGGAGTGAATTATAGTCCAGGACGTGCTTAGCTTTACTCAAAACAGATATGCTTCTTGATAGTTTCATTAGTATGTATTTTATATGTGATTTCCAATTAATTCTATCATCTACTATTACCCCAAGAAATTTATTATTAGAAACTCTTTCAATATCAGCACCATCTACCTGTACATTTATTGCCCTATTTATTTTATAATTATTAAATAACATGATTTTTGTTTTAGACAGATTTATTTTGATCAAACCAACTTTTTAACCTGCACAATTCTGAAGAGGGGCGGCACGGTGGTGTAGTGGTTAGTGCTGTCGCCTCACAGCAAGAAGGTCCTGGGTTCGAGCCCTGGGGCCGGCGAGGGCCTTTCTGTGTGGAGTTTGCATGTTTTCCCCGTGTCCGGGTGCTCCGGTTTCCCCCACAGTCCAAAGACATGCAGGTTAGGTTAACTGGTGACTCTAAATTGACCGTAGGTGTGAATGTGAGTGTGAATGGTTGTCTGTGTCTATGTGTCAGCCCTGTGATGACCTGGCGACTTGTCCAGGGTGTACCCCGCCTTTCGCCCGTAGTCAGCTGGGATAGGCTCCAGCTTGCCTGCAACCCTGTAGAAGGATAAAGCAGCTAGAGATAATGAGATGAGATGATTTTTGTTTTAGACAGATTTAATGATTTATTTTGATCAAACCAACTTTTTAACCTGCACAATTCTGAAGAGGGGCGGCACGGTGGTGTAGTGGTTAGTGCTGTCACCTCACAGCAAGAAGGTCCTGGGTTTGAGCCCCGTGGCCGGCGAGGGCCTTTCTGTGCGGAGTTTGCATGTTCTCCCCGTGTCCGTGTGGGTTTCCTCCGGGTGCTCCGGTTTCCCCCACAGTCCAAAGACATGCAGGTTAGGTTAACTGGTGACTCTAAATTGAGCGTAGGTGTGAATGTGAGTGTGAATGGTTGTCTGTGTCTATGTGTCAGCCCTGTGATGACCTGGCGACTTGTCCAGGGTGTACCCCGCCTTTCGCCCGTAGTCAGCTGGGATAGGCTCCAGCTTGCCTGCGACCCTGTAGAACAGGATAAAGCGGCTAGAGATAATGAGATGAGATGAGAATTCTGAAGAGATTGTTTTCTAACTCATGTAAATTTGTTCCAGAACAAAACATATTTGTGTCATCTGCAAATAATACCATCTTAAATATCTTTGATACATTGCACATATCATTTATATAAAGAATAAATAGTTTAGGACCCAATACTGACCCCTGAGGGTCAGTAAACGAGATTCGTTGAGACCTGTGCAAGATTCGTTGAGACCTGTGCGAGACATCGTAGGACGGAAGTAAAACGTACAGTGGAAATCAAAGTGACCGACATCTGCCAACGTTGTCAAAAGACGCGCACGCCCTCTTTCGAATGCTGATGTAATCAAGCCGGAAGTTTTGTTTGTTTTGATAGCAATCAGGAAAGTTTGAAAAAAGTAGGCAGTAATCGTCATTTTAAACTCGTTTTTGTGCCAAATTTCATTTGGAAAACAGTTTTCAAAATGGCGGCACTGACACCTGACTGACACTTCACATTTCGAAGTCTCGCACAAGTCTCGTGAAGATCGCGCGGATGAGCGACGCCTGCCGTGGACCAAACGAACTAAATTCAACATGGCTAAAAACCGAATAGGCCGATAAGTATAATATTTAATTGCAATTCGTTGCCAATACAAGTCACGATATAAGGTTACTAAAACCAAAAATGTAATTGAATAACACGTTAATTAAGAAATAAAGCAAGTTTAAAAATGACTTCAGTTTTCCTTTAATTAGCCAGCTAGTGTTAAGATTGGTGCCATGGAAATGACATGAATGGTCTTTCAATCCTGTACCCTCAAGCAAGTTCACTAGGTCAGGGACTAAGACTATAACTATAAGAAGTTTCTCTGAAATACTGACAGGTTAGTTCAGATTAGCTAGCTAGCATTAGGAGTGAAGATTATGAATATTTAACAGCTATTTTACAAAATCGAGTCGTACATGAGCTGAATGACAAAATCATTTCTTCTTAGAATGTAAACAAACCGGTGAAATGACAGTAGCAATTTGTGAAAAATGCTATAAGAATAATTCTTGAAAAAAAAGATATGTTCTTACCATCAAATACTTTCATTCCATATTTTGTTGCTTTTTGCTTGTATTTTTTTTTCTTCTTCGTCTTTAGGGTTTTTTGGCAGTTGGCAAACCAACTTAAAGTGCATATTCTGGACCAATTTGTTTTTTTGTTTTTTTTTTTATATGAAAGAATGTCCCTTTACACACTCATCCAGAAGGGTAATTTTGCACAAGGCCATCTGTCTACAGCAGAAAAAATAAAATAACAAAACACGTCTGGAAAAATCCCAAGGGAGTCTGGAGCCAGATTCGTGACGTTACCTGCGGAAGCGCCAGCAGGCTGCGAGAGCTTTGCGCAGTTTCAGTGCACAGCCTGTGTAGACCAAGCGCTCCCATTTCTCTCTCACTGTCCGGTCTTTTGGAAAACGATGCGTACTAATCCCATCAAGATTGGTGTTGCTACACCCTCCTACGATACATCTGTTAACCATTTTAATAATTACGCGATAACGTTGAAGAAATTTGCAGAAAACCACCAGGTCGTTTTCTCAAACAAACCAGCGCTGACGTAGGATTCAGAGGGAGGCGTCCCGCACGCGACGTCACGAAAATCAATGTTTCCCGGGAAATCCAAATGCAAAGTTTTTTCAGAGGCGGACCAATTCGCCTCAAATGGCTTGATTTCAACTGAATTTTTCTGGTATTGCGCAGGGTAAAAAAAATTGCAGAGAATGCAGAATGTTACAGATATTTGACCAAAGTTTAATATAAAATAGGAGAATTACATTGATCTTGCCTGTGATGACCCGGCGACTTGTCCAGGGTGTACCCCGCCTTTCACCTGTAGTCAGCTGGGATAGGCTCCAGCTTGCCTGCGATCCTGTAGAACAGGATAAAGCGGCTACAGATAATGAGATCAGAATCAGAAACACACTTATTGCCAGGTATGTGGACACACACGAGGAATTTGACTCTGGTTTACTTAGCTCTCATAGTACAAAACAGATAAAAAAAAGCGTATACACAAAACAAACAAACAACAACAACAAAAATAGGTGCATAGTGCAAAGTAATCCAGGTAAGTCAAGTATGGAATAGTTAAATAAATATAAAGTATACAGTGTGCACTGAATGACGGTATAAGTGTTCAGATATTTTACAAGTGATATTACTGATATATGAATCTGGATTTTAGCTGTTCATCACAGAAAGGATTTCCCTTTTGATGCAATATGGTGCATAGTGCAAAGATGAATAGTAAATTTAAATAAGTATAAATACAAGTAACAGTGAGCACAGAATGACAGTATGAGTGTGCAGATATTTTCCAAGTGATATTACTGATATATGAATCTGGATTTTAGCTGTTCATCACAGAGACAGCCTGAGGGAAGAAACTGTTCTTGTGTCTGGTTGTTTTTGCATACAGTGATCTATATCGCCTCCCTGAGGGGAGAAGATTAAACAGATTGTGATCAGGGTGTGATGGGTCCGCAGAGATGTTACCTGCCCATTTCCTGACTCTGGACAAGTATAAATTTTGGATGGAGGGCAGGTTGACACCAATAATTTTCTCTGCAGACCTTATTGTCCATTGCAGTCTGTTCTTCTCCTGTTTGGTGACCGATCCAAACCAAACAGTGATGGAAGAGCAAAGAACATGAGATGAGATGCACTTTAAAGGTACACTACCATCACCAACTGGGCTGCAGTGTGGAACAGGAGATATTGGAGGGGACTATATTCTTTTAGCTATTTCTGTTTCTTTAACTACTTGACCACGATTTTCATGATTTTGTTATCGAGTAGAGTTTTTATTTCGTCCTCAGTTGGTTCAGCAATACGCTCCGCCATTTTGTGTTTCTCTACTCACGGTATATGAGCTGATAGCCTAGTAGTAGAGTAGCCAATCAGAGCATGTGATTGCTCATATCCAGTGAATGTAGATAGAATAATTATGGATATTACTTTAAACTCCTCTTCGAAAATCCTGTCAGGTTAGCGCAAGAGTACTAGCTAACCTATAAAATCTCTGAAAACCCCTGCAAATATTTTCCAAAGACTTCCATTTTACTCAAAGCCTTCCATAAATGGACTCATCCCAGATAGCGCACACAGCAATATAGCCTACTTTTTTTTTTTTTTTTTGTGGCACTGTTTAACTGAGGAACACATGTCTAACTCCAGTGAGAACCTTCTCGAGCTGTAAAAAGCAGAATGTACATTACCAGTGATCAACAATGACGTTGTTGAGGCGTAATTGTGGACGTATTCATCTGTGTGCTACCTGAGAAAGAGACTATAACAAACACAGCCTTAAGTCTATATAATTATTCCATAATTTATTCCACAGATCTTTCTCAGTGATTGCATTAGTAGGCAATCAGAGCCCCTGTAACATTTCAAAAGTGCATAAGCATGTTTTTCATCTGTGGTGTGTATATCACTGAAGAGAACACACTGATCATTGCTTCTCTGTGTGTGTTGACCACAGAGAATAATAGCAGCTGTGGAGGCTTTTAGCAGCTTGCCAATGCTGGAGAAACTGCTGGTGCCCTTCCAGAAAAAACAATACTTACACACTCGCTTGTCAAATCACCATCTCGCTCTCGCGCTCTCTCTCTCTCTCTCTGCCTAATATACATACATACATTTGTACACACAAAAATAGACACCGTACTTTGTCTTTATTTCTGCCCCACCTGTGTCTCTTGCATCATGTTTGCTAATTTAACAGCAGTGTTAGGTACATGGCAGCTGCTGAATATAGGCAATGACAGTCCTTTTACTGATGCATCTGCTTCCCATGTGCAACGCAGTTTTAGCCTCCTGATAGTCATTTGGGACACTCATTTAGTATCCCTCAGAGGTCGATCAGCTGCTTTTTAAACACAAAATATAACAATGCAAGAAAATATACTGTAAATCCACATGTTAAAACCCTTCCATCATTCATTGACGATGCTTGATTAAGTACCTGAATGGTTCTAGCAGGCTTTGCCTGCTGTGGGACGCATTACCATAAAAATAATTCAAAGGTTTGGGAGAAAGACAACTCATGAAACCTCACTTCCCTCCTGGGTTGCTTCCAGTAAATTACCAATGTTCTCGTGAGACAATTTTTGCACCACTTTCCTACTCTTCAACCACTCGTGTGCTGATTTCTCCAACGCTAAAAGCGAAAGCTGCCCGTAACTTATAACATGTCAGCGCCTCTGTGTTTACAGCTCCTCAATCACTCACCATACCATGATCAGTCTCTGGTACGGTCTGCATTTGCATAATATCGAGGTTGTTTTTGGTGCCTGTGTAATACGGCTATGAGATGTATCTTCCTGCTTCGCAGTTCAATTTGATCAGTGCTGTTTTACTGGCAAAGGGAAGTTGTACAAATTATTCAAGTCAGGGGTGCCAATAATAGTGCCACATATGATTTTGTTGAAAATAATTATTTCTTGATGAGGGATGTTTTTCTTTGAATGAGTTTATTTCAATTAAAGGTTGGATTTTTCTCGTTTTTGTGGCTACTGCCGCTGTCATCGTGTTGTAAGAATGAGTGTAACAATCGCGCACTGCGCATGCGCATACGGTGCTCCTATTAAAATGACCGGTGAGTGTATACAATTCGATTCACCGTTCGAAATAAATGGACGAGACTAAAGAAATCGATTTCAGACACATGTTTATGCTTGTTGCCAAGGGAAAGTGCGTTCCCATTTTAAAATGTACTCCAGGTTGTCCCCCTTTCCTCGCCTTCTTCAGCCAGTGGTCCCATGTGTGATGTCGATGTGACGCACTTCCGAGTTGTTACGGGAGGTTGTCGAATAGAGTATTGAGACCACTGAGCTCTAGCGCCAGGCCTTTTCCGGGAAATAAGATTTTCGGTCATGGCGACAGCGTGTGTATGTCAACCTCGGTTCGGAGGTTTCAGTTTCGAAAACTGTAAGAGTAGAATAATATAAAGTACAGACACTTGGTATATTTTACTTCTGTGATTTTTTTAAAAATCGTTAATTTTTGGATTACACTTCATTTTCGTGGCTACTGCCTCACAGAATAAATATATAGACATGGTATCAGAAAACAATTTTATTTATAAGCAGTAGCTACATGTACCCATAGGGTACCTATTTTTTTTCAGTGTGAGACGAAGTGACTTCACTAAAAAGTGTGTGTGTGGGGGGGGAAGTAATCATAGAGAGCACTGTATATACGTATGTTTAGCTTCCACTTAAATAGCTCAATTGCACAAGTATGGTCTCGCTGAACTTCTTTATAAATAGAAATCTATGATAACGTGCTTTAAAAAATAAACTAGAATCCATCTGAGACATCTAAAGAGTCTCTGTTTGTAGTTGTTTTTCCCCCGCTGATCTAGTCATATATGGCATAAAATAAATATGGCATAAAATTCCTCTCAGACACCCTGTATGATTATGTCATGTGAGCTAATATGAGTGCTACTGATCTCATCTCATCTCATCATCTCTCGCCGCTTTATCCTGTTCTACAGGGTCGCAGGCAAGCTGGAGCCTATCCCAGCTGACTATGGGCGAAAGGCGGGGTACACCCTGGACAAGTCGCCAGGTCATCACAGGGCTGACACATAGACACAGACAACCATTCACACTCACATTCACACCTACGGTCAATTTAGAGTCACCAGTTAACCTAACCTGCATGTCTTTGGACTGTGGGGGAAACCGGAGCACCCGGAGGAAACCCACGCGGACACGGGGAGAACATGCAAACTCCACACAGAAAGGCCCTCGCCGGCCACGGGGCTCGAACCCGGACCCTCTTGCTGTGAGGCGACAGCGCTAACCACTACACCACCGTGCCGCCTGCAGTGTTACTGATACCAGTGAAAATTATAACTGTTGCTGTATGATAAGGTAACTATTGTCTCAAAAACCTTGTCAGGTTTGCTGATATTCTTTGGCAACTAGCATTTAGCAGTAAAAATCAAACAATTTATATGATACGTAACATTACAATTCTTTCAGAATTCTTGTTAACTTAGTTGGTGCTAGCTAGCTAGTTAGCGTTAAAAGTGGAAATTAAAGAAAAAAGAAAGAAAGCACAACTTTATTCATCACACACTTGTGAAATTTCCTCTCTGCATTTAACCCATCTGAAGCAGTGAACACACACATGAGCAATGAGCACACACACATACCCAGAGCAGTGGGCAGCCATGCTAACAGCGCCCGGGGAGCAGTTGGGAGTTAGGTGCCTCGCTCAAGGGCACCTCAGCCCAAGGTCATCCCATATTAACCTAACCTGCATGTCTTTGGACTGTGGGAGAAACCGGAGCACCCGGAGGAAACCCACGCAGACACGGGGAGAACATGCAAACTCCACACAGAAAGGCCCTCGCCAGCCGCCGGGTTCGAACCCAGAACCTTCTTGCTGTGAGGCGACCGTGCTAACCACTGCACCACCGTGCTGCCCACATTATGCACGTTTATGAATATAACCTCAAAATTCTTACTGAAATCCTGTAATGCTACCTCACCACATAGTCTTCTTTTGGCTGTTCCTGTAAGGGGTCACCACAGCAGATAATGTTCCTCCTGTCCTCCGTATCTTTTTCTGTCGCACCAACCATCCTTCACCACATCCATAAATCTCATCTTTGGTCTTCCTCTTTTCCTTCTACCGGGCAACTCCATCTCCAGCATTCTTTCCCCAATTTACCTTCTGTATGGATCTCGCCTCTGTACATGTCCAAACCATCTCAATCTCTCCTCTCTCATTTTGTCTCCATGCCGTCCACATTGTGCTGTCCCTCTAATATAATTATTTCCAATCCTGTCACTCCCAATGAAAACCTCAGCATCTTCATCTCTGCTACCTGTCTTTTTGTCAATGCCACTGTCTCCAAACCATACAGCATAGCTGCTCTTACTATTGTACGCTTTCTCTTTCACTCTTGCTGGTACCCTTCTGTCACGAATCACTCCTGACATTCTTCTCCATCCATTCCAACCTGCTTGCACTCTCTTCTTTACTTCTCTTCCGCACTTGCCATTGCTTAGTACAACTGATCCCAGATAATATCTGCAACCATCATTGTCCATAAGACCTCTTGCCTGGTGTCGTCTGTCAACCTGTCCATTACCATTGCAAACAAGAACTAGCTTACTAGCTAGTGTTAGGAGTAAAATTATGATTATACCTAAATTATGATTATACCTAAAGTCCTCTCAGAAATCCTGTCAGCTTTGCTGATATCAACTGACTGGTTAATGTTAAGAGTAAAAATTATGAGCATTTATGAATATGACCCAAACAGTCCTCTCAGAAATCCTGTCAGATTATCTAGTCTTAGTTTATGAGCTAATGTAGGGAGTAAAATTATGAACATTTTATTAATAAAATCTAAAATCCTCTCAGAAATCCTGACAGATTAGCTAATCTTAGCTTATGAGCTAATGTAAGGAATAAAATTATGAACATTTTATTAATAAAATCTAAAATCCTCTCAGAAATCCTGACAGATTAGCTAATCTTAGTTTATGAGCTAATGTAAGGAGTAAAATTATGAACATTTTATTAATAAAATCTAAAATCCTTTCAGAAATCCTGACAGATTAGCTAATCTTAGTTTATGAGCTAATGTAGGGAGTAAAATTATGAACATTTTATTAATAAAATCTAAAATATTCTCAGAAATCCTGTCAAATTATCTAGTCTTAGTTTATGAGCTAATGTAGGGAGTAAAATTATGAACATTTTATTAATCAAATCTAAAATCCTCTCAGAAATCCTGACAGATTAGCTAATCTTAGTTTATGAGCTAATGTAGGGAGTAAAATTATGAACATTTTATTAATAAAATCTAAAATATTCTCAGAAATCCTGTCAAATTATCTAGTCTTAGTTTATGAGCTAATGTAAGGAGTAAAATTATGAACATTTTATTAATAAAATCTAAAATCCTTTCAGAAATCCTGACAGATTAGCTAATCTTAGTTTATGAGCTAATGTAGGGAGTAAAATTATGAACATTTTATTAATAAAATCTAAAATATTCTCAGAAATCCCATCAAATTATCTAGTCTTAGTTTATGAGCTAATGTAGGGAGTAAAATTATGAACATTTTATTAATCAAATCTAAAATCCTCTCAGAAATCCTGACAGATTAGCTCATTTTAGTTATGTAGGGAGTAAAATTATGAATATTTTATTAATAAAATCTAAAATCCTCTCAAAAATCCTGTCAGATTAGCTCATCTTGGCTTATGAGCTAATGTAAGGAGTAAAATTAGGAACATTTTATGAATAAAATCTAAAATCCTCTCAGAAATCCTGTCAGATTAGCTCATCTTAGCTTATGAGCTAATGTAGGGAGTAAAATTATGAATATTTTATTAATAAAATCTAAAATCCTCTCAAAAATCCTGTCAGATTAGCTCATCTTGGCTTATGAGCTAATGTAAGGAGTAAAATTAGGAACATTTTATTAATAAAATCTAAAATCCTCTCAGAAATCCTGTCAGATTAGCTCATCTTAGCTTATGAGCTAATGTAGGGAGTAAAATTATGAACATTTTATTAATAAAATCTAAAATCCTCTCAGAAATCCTGTCAGATTAGCTCATCTTAGCTTATGAGCTAATGTAAGAAGTAAAATTAGGAACATTTTATTAATAAAATCTAAAATCCTCTCAGAATTCCTGTCAGATTAGCTCATCTTAGTTTATGAGCTAGTGTAGGGAGTAAAATTATAAACATTTTATGAATAAAATCTAAAATCCTCTCAGAAATCCTGTCAGATTAGCTCATCTTAGCTTACGAGCTAATGTAGGAAGTAAAATTATGAACATTTTATGAATAAAATCTAAAATCCTTTTAGAAATCTTGTCAAGATAGTTTGGTAGCTAGCCAGTGAACATAGCAATAAAAATGTAGAATTTTATAAATATAACACAAATCCTCATAGAAATCCTGTCAGGTTAGCTCATGTTAGCTTACTAGCTAATGTTGGGCGTAAAATTATGAACATTTTATTAATAAAACCTTAGAATCCTTTCAGGAATCCTGCCAGATTAGCTCATGTTATTTAGCCAACCACTATTAGCAGATGGACTCATTTATGAATGTCGGAAAAATCCTCCCAGAAATTCTGACCCAAGTTATATTTTCATTAAGGTTTGTTGTACAGCACATAAGCAATCGAGGGCAGGTTTTATAAAATATTTAGAACCCATACCATGCACCATTTTGCGTCATGTTTCATGGTTTGTATAACATTTAAACATGGCCGTAAGCTAAACCCTGAACATACTACTTTTAGTTCAAAGTAATGAATATTAATGTCATTGCTAAACAGTCCTAAATAAGGCAAAGCTTCTGAATTGCTCTCGATATTATAAGATCAAAAGAAACCGCCCCTGCCCTTTGTGTAGAAGCTCAATTACATGCCGAGTGAAGTGGGGTGAACATGCAGCAGTTAATTAAACCCTCCAGAGGGGAATTTCGGAAAGCGTGAACGCCTCTACTGTTGTCTTCGGCAGTCTCAGCCCTCTTTCACACCCGGCAGTAGATGATATGGCACCTTGTTGATGTGTCAAGCTCCATGGCCTTAAGGCTTATTTAGCTTCTGAGAACAATGCACTGTTGGACAGGATTCTGGTTTGGGAAAGGCCCCCATTTTACCACCACAGATTACTTCCTCTCATGAAAGCAGCAACAGCATAATACGTTGAATTTTATGAGTGAGTCTTAAGCCAGTATCCCACTGGGCTGCGACAGCTTGCGACAAATTGCGAACATCATTCGCGAGAGAGTTTCAAAAGTGTCTTGAAACATTCGCGGGGCTTCTCAATTTCCTCGCATGAGTCGCAAAGTGTCGCTCCTTCGTTGCTCAAATTTTGAACATGTTCAACAAATTCGTGCGACAAAATTTCTCTCAAAATAGCCGCAAATATGTCGCAAAGCTGTCACGAACCCTTCTCAAGTCGGTTTCCGTGAGACAGGAAGTACGAGTGTATCTCACTGGCCTGCGACTAGTTGGAGATGCAACAATTGCGATAAAATATGCGAATATCAATTCAGTCAGTGCGTTTACATGCACATCCAAATCGAGCTACTGTCGGTAATCGAGCTAAGGGTCCCAGCAGGGGTGCCAGAGAAATCCAATCCTACATGCACACAAGGAAATCGAGCTATTGTGTGAGGTGCATCGTGTACCCGAGCCACAGGTGGCGCTACACGCCCCATCGTGTTGGTACACTTCCGGTTGTCGTCATGAAGAGCTATTCAAGAGTATAAACAAAGTTATCGCAGTGTTGCCAGATACTGCTGACGTTTTCCAGCCCAAAACATGTTCAAATCTGCCAAAATGCACTTAAAACCGCCCAATCTGGCAACACTGGCAGTTCTGTGTTCACAAGTTCCGTGCTCAAGCTGTTAGGCTTGCTCTAACAGACTGTATGGCTACAAACTGTCCTGCGCAGACCACTGTTTTGTAAGACAACTTATTTTTCTAAAGTCCATTTTTTGCTTACAAAAAAATATTTTTCTAAAGTCCATTTTTTGCTTACAATTTAACTTGTATCTTAATAAACACACAAAAAGTTCAATTGTTTTGTTTTTATTGACATTCTTCAGATGTTGGATATATATATATATATATATATATATATATATATATATATATATATATATACACACACACACACACACACACACAAATACAGTGACTTGTTTATGTACACAATTCACAGCTATGCAACAGCTGTACAGATGTATTTGGTGATACAGTAAGTGAGCTAAATTTTAACAGTGCAAACAATGCCACAAAAAGAAAAGATTCATGCCGTTGTCATGATTCGTTGTCATGCCGACCGAGGCTGCTGTGTTTCCCGCTTGTGGTCTCGTCACTTCCGGAAGGGGCAGTGCTGAAGTAAGTAGCTCGACTACGTAGCTCGATAGGGTTTACATGCACTAAGTAGCTCGGCAAAAATCGCATAATCTAGGTCGCGTAGCTCAATTACGAGAAATCAAGTTTGGTTCGATTTCAGCCTAGCTAAGGTGTTTCCATGCCATTTAGAACTTCGATTTCAGTCGAGCAACGGCAGAAATTCGATTTTCTCTATGTGCATGTAAACGCACTGAGAGTAATTCCAAGTGAAAATTGTCGCTAATTCGCATACTTTATCGCAATTGTTGTCTCCAACTAGTCGCAGGCTGTCGCAGCCCAGTGAGATACTACCCTTAGGGTTGTAGAAAGCATTGATGCCGCATTAGATGCATTTGCTTACTATGTAACGTAATAACTGCCTGCGATGACCTGGCGACTTGTGTACCCCGCCTCCCGCCCATCATCAGCTGGGATACGCTCCAGCTTGCCCGTGACCCTGCACAGAACAAGCGGTTACAGATAATGGATGGATGGATGTAATAACTGCGCCACTTTCGATGGTTCATGATTCTCTAGTTAGCCAGTGAAAGTTGAAGGAGAAATGCAGATACAAGCTGATTTTTCACAAAATGTGCTTTTGTTACAGGTGTCATAGAGATTTTTATATCTATATCTATATATATATATATATATATATATATATATATATATATATATATATATATATATATATTACCAGTCAAAAGTTTGTACACCCCTACCAATTCATAAATCTTTCTGTATTTTGGCCCTTTTCTACATTGTAGAACAATACTTCAGACATCAAAACTATGAAATAACATATGGAGCATTTATGGAATTATGTGGTCAACAAAAAAAAAGTGTTCAACAAAACACGTTTCATATTTTAGATTCTTCAAATTAGCCACCGTTTACCTTGATGACGCTTTGCGCATTATCATAACCAGCTTCATGAGGTCGTCACCTGGAGTGCTTTTCAGTGAATAGTTGTGCTTCGTCAAAAGTTAATTAGTGCAATTTCTTGCCATCTTAATGTGTTTTGAGATGAAACAGTAAATAATAAATAATAAAAATACAGTAAATAGCCCTATTCCGCAACCGTAGTAATCCATATTACGCCAAGAACCACTCAACTAAGTAAAGAGAAACGACATCCATCATTACTTTTAAGTCATGTAGTGTCTCTTTTAATTAATGAATTCACAAAAATAAAGAAAAGCTATTGAATTAGAAGGTGTGGCCAAATCTTTGACTGGTCCTGTATATAACATAGAACAGATAACCAAGATTTAAATTCACACCAGAGCCGTTATTTTATAAGTTTGCAAAATATTTGTACAGTAATGAGTTTCACTACGGGCGGCACGGTGGTGTAGTGGTTAGCGCTGTCGCCTCACAGCAAGAAGGTCCGGGTTCGAGCCCCGTGGCTGGCGAGGGCCTTTCTGTGCGGAGTTTGCATGTTCTCCCCGTGTCCACGTGGGTTTCCTCCGGGTGCTCCGGTTTCCCCCACAGTCCAAAGACATGCAGGTTAGGTTAACTGGTGGCTCTAAATTGAGCGTAGGTGTGAATGTGAGTGTGAATGGTTGTCTGTGTCTATGTGTCAGCCCTGTGATGACCTGGCGACTTGTCCAGGGTGTACCCCGCCTTTCGCCCGTAGTCAGCTGGGATAGGCTCCAGCTTGCCTGCGACCCTGTAGAACAGGATAAAGCGGCTAGAGATAATGAGATGAGATGAGTTTCACTACATCGACATGTGTAACCAGAATAAACTCAAATATGCTGTTATTTTACTGTCTTGTGTCATGCTTTTAAGCACACAGTGCTCTAATTAGGTTTATAACTACCCCCAATGTGCCTGTAAATGCCTTATGTATGGGCACCAGTGATGATTATGGAGTTGAAAGTGGTGTGAATTTGACAGAAGGATGATTGTTACTACATATGTTCCATATGTGTTGTATCTGGTGTGAATTCTCGGACACATGGTCCATCATGTTACATGTTTTAACATGCAACATGCTTAAGGCAATCCTGACCATCACAGATTTCTTCCTGTTAATAATGGGATTATGTGGGAGGACATTGATTCATTCACATTATAAGGAGACTGGTAGCATGAAGTCACACAGTTTAATATGGTTATGTTGAAGTACCGGTAGCTTTGCAATAGTGATGCATACGTAGGACAGGGGGAGATGAGATTTGTATTGATATCAGTATCAGCACTGTATCAGTATTGATACTGTGCTGTTGAATTCCCACCAACAGCTCAACATACAGGGGCTTATATGGCAGATGGTCCACATAAATGGATTAAAACCAACTAAGTGTGTAATCATTGATACGATAAAGCTTTCTGTATGGAGAATGTTTATGCAGCATTTTTGGAGAGAGTTGACCGTGTTAATGCTTCTAGTCAAAGGTAAAGCTGTAATTTTCAGATTTCCAAAACTTTTTTATGGTTCCTTGGTAAGGGCTCGGTTCCACAACACCGATTAACTATAACTATCCTCATAACTATGACTAAACCTCTGCCTGGATTTAGTTCCAGTCTGGAGCAGTCACACCACAACTCTAACCCCGACTATAATATCACTTGGTCTTGACAATCAGGTAAATAAATGCATGCAACTTAAGAATAGTCATGGAAGTTTTTTCCAAGTAGTAGCACATTATTCCGGGTCGTACTGTACAGCTTGGACTTCAAAACAACCCATGTACACACTCCGGTGTTTGACAAAATACAGATAGGTCACGGAGTACGGAAATATAATAAGAAAAGGAAACAAAATACATGTATGTTATTTACCAGCTGGGAGGTCCGTATCGTGAATTACCGTGACCGAGGTCTTGAAAGTACTGAGCGAGGCCCTCTGGGCCGAGGTCAGTATTCAAGGCTGAGATCACGGTATTTCACCATACGGACCGACCTTAAGCTGGTAAATAATCTTTTTTTCTTTACCAAATTGTAACAGAAAACGAGAGCGCCCGAAAGGGAAAACCGAGGCGAGCCGCCATTTTGAATCCTCATTCACGGCTGAAATGCAAATTGCTTCCTCCTCGGTATACAAGTGCACTTCCATGGCAGGAAAAAAACTAAATTTTGCCGCCTATGTAGTCCCCTATTTATACAAAATTGAGTCATTCAGGATTCAGCCATGTTTTTGCTCGGCAGTAGCAAGTTACAGGTTTTAGCTTTCTCCTGAAATGTTTTCTTTTATTTCTTCTTCCTCAGGGTAGTAAAACCCGCTTTCGCTGTGATGAGATGAAATTTTCGCTTTTTAACACTGTCGTTATCGCTATCCATGCTGTAAAATTAATGCTATTCTCCTGAGAAATGCGAAAATAAATGTTGGCAAAAATTGCTACTATGTTTGTTGTGAACGAGTGAGTCGCCAGAGGTCCATATCCGGGGTCCGTAACTGGGGTCCGTACCGTAGGATACGGACCTGCTCATCAGCCAATCAGAGCGCAGTATTTGATGGAAACCGGACCACGAAAAAAATGAGTGGTTATGGATTTTAATATGGATGAATCACGGATGCTAATAATTTACGGATTGGTCACGGACGTTTCAGTATATTACAGATTGGTAACCGATTTCATACGGATAAAAAAATGAATAAGTCTAAAACAATTAAATGTTTGGACTATCGAAGTTCATCTTACCTGCATTTATATGTTTAATTTATTAATTTACTATTGATATTTCATAGAAAATATCACACATCCGTGAATAAAAGATCCGTGCTTTGTGTATTATTTTTTTTATTTTACGTGAATCTGTATTCCGTGACTTCATGATGCAACAAAGACGTACAGAGATGCCCAGGGAAAATAGAATGTGCTCCGACAACATCACACGTAAACAATTACCTGATTGATCAGATGTTTTATTGGATCAGGTCCAGGCCTGGAAAAATCGCTCCAGAAGCAACCTCACCGATACGGATAAACCCAGACCTGGGCTGTAGGTATCGTTATTGGTCTGGTGTGACCACCAACCACATAAACTGCAGGGGACTGATTTATTTATAGTTACCGTTATAGTAGTTATAATTATCGGTACTGTGGGACCGGGCCTTAACAAATTGCATTTTTGTCATAACTTCAAGAGCCTGGTGTGGAAATGCCTGTTTATAACTGTTATAAAGGAAGTCATAAGAAGAACTAATATACTTTGTGGCAGAATTACACCTTACATGGAACTATAAATAGTTGACAAGTAAATAATAAAGCAATTTGGGACTTGTTGATATTGTAAATTGATTACCAGCCCCAAAGTTAATCACATCACATGTATTATTCCATACATATTATGCACCTTTGATGGATAGTTTAGCCAGAAACCCATATGTTTTTTAATAAAGTCCGACAAGAAGTGTGTGTCCATGTCTCTGTGAACCAATGTCCTTGGGGGGAAATAAAGACGTGGAGATGGTTGTAGAAAAACAAAGTGTCTCTTCCTGTTTATGAAACATGGGAAACGCTCACAGTTCGACCAGTTGTGTGCTCCTTAATTAGCCAGAGCAGTGATTTAATGACGTTTCGGTAACATGTGGAAGCTGCTTAAAAATTATATTTAATTATCTCATCTCATTATCTGTAGCCGCTTTATCCTGTTCTACAGGGTCGCAGGCAAGCTGGAGCCTATCCCAGCTGACTACGGGTGAAAGGCGGGGTACACCCTGGACAAGTCGCCAGGTCATCACAGGGCTGACACATAGGTGGTGTTTACATTAGACCGTATCAGCGGATCATCAGATTAACGTTTTTAAAACGATTCGCGTGCACACAGCAACGCTAATACACGATTCGCGTGCACACAGCAACACCAATACACGGATACGCTAATCACATGACTAATTAGACGGCACGTCACATGATCCCAGTGCATATCAGGCATGCGCAAGTCACTCACCACTTGCAAGTGGAAGGATGGCAAGCGAACACCTTCTCCAGCAGATAAACACACCTGGCTGTGATGTTCATGTTCTCACTGAGTTTAAGCGCCTGAAGGAGGTAAATAAGTTGAAATGTGTAAATAAACCTCAGTGCGGATCAGCGCTTCCTCCTGCGCTCCAAATCACTCCGCCCTGAACAGCGAGTGCCCTCTGGAGGGTGCGCACTCCGGCCCTGCACAGCTCACAGAGCGCGCGAGTGAAGCGCACGAGCAGTGATTCGGGACTGAGCCGCTGTGTGTGTGATCCCAACGCCAGCGAATCAGGAAGGTGGATGTCACAGTGACGTTGTCCAATGACGACGTCAGCTAGAGCTCAGCACTGCGTTTCCTCGTTCCTCAATGTTTACACAGCACCGGATCAGATACGAACTGGGTTGAATACGTGGGCCCTGGCGGATTCAAGTTGTTCTGCCTGTGGAGTCGTTTCCCGGCGTTTTAATGTGCACGGACAGTGCATCTGCGACGAAAACGAGACGGATACGGTCTAATGTAAACACCACCATAGACACAGACAACCATTCACACTCACGGTCAATTTAGAGTCACCAGTTAACCTAACCTGCATGTCTTTGGACTGTGGGGGAAACCGGAGCACCCGGAGGAAACCCACGCGGACACGGGGACAACATGCAAACTCCACACAGAAAGGCCCTCACCGGCCACGGGGCTCGAACCCGGACCTTCTTGCTGTGAGGCGACGGCGCTAACCACTACACCACCGTGCTGCCATATTTAATTATATTTAGCAAATGATACTTGTGTGTGAGATAAGAGTGTAATGGATGTGTCAGTAAATTAAAGTTCACATGCTGTGTGTGTGTGGTGTGTTTTTCTCTGTAGGTGTATCTCATCAATGTTACGTACTCTGATTCCACGTCCCACGTCATCTACCGGAGATACAGCAAATTCTTCGACCTTCAGGTAGGAATTTATATACTTGCGTGCACACACACACACACACACACACACTCAGTATCTCTCATCACAGTAATGTTTATCCATTCTTTCAGATATATTATATAATGTGTTTTATGTACAAATACACACGAGACACAGTTACAGAAATGCAAATATCCAGCTCAGTTCACCACACTTGCCTTTGGTCAGTCGCTCATAAAGACTTAGAAGTCAGAGATGATAAATAGTGTAATAGTTTGTGCGTGTTTAATATGCGCTAGAGCACTGCCTCGCTTTCTTACTGCGACACTGATTGGCAGCGTATTTGATAAATGGCTAGGAAAGGAGGTGAATTTAATTTTGTTTTAATGTAGCATGCATTACTGATGGGAGCAGACTGCCTTTTATAAGCAATTTTAATACAGCACATGCTCTTATGCATTATGAAATTTCTCTTATGTTGAACTTTAAGACAGTCCTTGTAGGCTAGAGTTAGCTTTGGAAACCAGCTGAAGGGGAGTGGAGGAGTGGATGTGTTTAGCCCAGTCCCCCAGGCTTTAGGTTGTGTTTTTTTTTTTTTGGTGTAATAGGATGTGCATGTAAGGAGGCCCACATACAGTACCAGTCAAAAGTTTGGATGCACCTTTTAATTCAGCGGATTTTCTCATATTATCTCTAGCCGCTTTATCCTGTTCTACAGGGTCGCAGGCAAGCTGGAGCCTATCCCAGCTGACTACGGGCGAAAGGCGGGGTACACCCTGGACAAGTCGCCAGGTCATCACAGGGCTGACACATAGACACAGACAACCATTCACACTCACATTCACACCTACGGTCAATTTAGAGTCACCAGTTAACCTAACCTGCATGACTTTGGACTGTAGGGGAAACCGGAGCACCCGGAGGAAACCCACGCGGACACGGGGAGAACATGCAAACTCCACACAGAAAGGCCCTCGCCGGCCACGGGGCTCGAACCCACCCGGACCTTCTTGCTGTGAGGCGACAGCGCTATAAGATGATCATTTTTATTCTTTTAACTGTTAGGATTGTGTACAGAGTCAATATTGTAGACTTCTAATCAAGTAAGAGATGATGACGGTTAACACCATCAGACGTCTTACTATATAACAGAAATACATGGCATCACAACGATTTTGAGAAACAGCATTTTTTTATTTGTATTTTTTGCAAATTAGATAAATTAAAACTTTTTTGAATTTATTGAAAAATAAGAGATGTTCTTGCCATCAAATACTTTCATTCCTTTTTTTTTGTATTTTTTGGGGGTTTTGTTTTCGAGGAGAGTTTTTATTTCGTCCTCGGTTGGTTCAGCAACAAGCTTCGCCATTTTCTTTTTCTCTACTCATGGTATATGAGCTGATATCCTAGTAGTAGAGTAGCCAATCAGAGCGTGCGATTGCTCATATCCAGTGAATGTAGATAGAATAGTTATGTACATTTAAACACTATCTGTGTATGTATTTATCTCCTGTGTGTGTGTGCGCACCACTATCAGAGCACCCATGTTGAGTTAGTCTATTTTAGACCCATGCTGGACGATGAAAAGAGTCCACTGTGTTGTAGAGGAAGCCATGTTCCAACCAGGAAGGTGGATCCAGCATCAAAGCCTCCATTGATAAGCTACAGAGGAGTTGCTGAGCAAGCCTCACACCTCCCATGCCAAACTTTAACTCCACAGTTAAACTTTTACTCCACATCTACACCAGAGCTTGCATAATAAACGTACTAATAGTGGATGGTGAAGGAAGATTAAAGTGTTTTCTCAGATGGCTCGTGGTCTACTTTGAGAAAATGGAAAATGGATTCAGATCTGCTGCTTCAGCCCTGATGAGAGCTTGTTATTGAAGCACAATACACTTTATTATTTCTGGCTTTTAGTCATAGCTCGCTGCTGACATGTGAGTTGTGCGGAATAATTCTTGCTAGATATTATTAGGGAATTGGACCACTCCTTAGTATGTTCTGCTTCGTTCAAAACAAAAAGCACCCCTGCTGGTCAAGAATAAGGCCTGGGGGTTTTGATTATATTATTTTTGAATCACCAAGCAAAGGTCGACATTGTGTTAGGCAGAATGTTGTGCCAGCTGGACAGTACATTGCACACTTTCCTGCAGACTCTGTCCTTGCGTGCTGCACGATCGTTGAATAGATGCCATGTTTAGAGGCATCTCTGTAATATTTTGGGTCTATATCATGGTGTGCTTGCCAGGCTGCAGTGTTGTTGCCTTTCCCCTGAGGGTTTCTTTCATGATTCAGGCTTGTTTGGCCAGCTTCTTGCTCATACTAGATTAAAGCCTTTCCACTGTAAAACATTTCTGTGGCTAAACTTGTGCTTTTCGAAACAGGCACAGAGTTGGACAGAAAAAGAGTAACGAGATGGCCTCTGTGGACTTGATCAATTTGGAATAGGCATCTGTATCCATATTACATGATCATAAATTGCATTTGAGATGTTTTATCTTGGTTAGTGATGAATGATTATTCACTATTCAGCAGGCTAATGTTGCTATTCACTATTCTTGTTTGTTGTTGACGTGATGACACTTAGCTTCGTCCATCTGAAATAAGTTGAGATTGTACCTCATTGTAGAGAGGACAGATCATCAATTTATATTCTAGTCCCAGTGTTCCCAAACTTTTTCAGCTTGAGACCCAAAAGGGACATTCGGTGTCTAGATTTTTACACTGCTAACACGCACAAATGTTGAATAAACGGTATTGAATAAATGCATGTTGCTCACTCACTACTTCCAGCTTGTCCCACTTATGTGTGTCGGGTCGCTGTCATGTGGACCCTATTGATCCATATGTCATGTTAATCAGAGCATAGTTTTACACCTGATGCCCTTCCTGCCGCAACCCTCCCATTTCCAGGCTTGGGAAACAACCATTCACACCTATGGACAATTTAGAGTAGCCAGTTAACCTAACTGCATGTCTTTGGACTGTGGGGGAAACCGGGGCACCCGGAGGAAACTCACACAGACACTGGGAGAACATGCAAACTCCACACAGAAAGGCCCCCGTCGGCCACTGGGCTCAAACCCAGAACCTTTTTGCTTATGAGGTGACAGTGCTAACCACTGCACCAGCATACCACCCAATAAATGCACTTTGCTGCCTAATCCATTTTTGGGACAAACCTCCGAGTCAGAGACGGAATGTCAATCGTGGAATGTCAGTCACGGAATGCAAGATAATGTCAACAATCACGGCTAACACTGACAAGTAATGCTAGCGAGCGAGGAATACACTAACAGTCATAGCCTGGGCCCGCCCATCCTAAGCGTGACGCAACACGAGGGCCTGTTCCGAGCTTAGTCAGGCTATCTGCAGCATTTCCAAGCTCTTGAAAAATCGGGAACCAATCAACTTTGAGCATCTCCAACGGCCCTGGGTAGAGGCGTGTTCAAGGCAGTGACGTAGTAGAACTGCGACCGGAAGCCATAGATTGTTTACAGAATCTATGCCGGAAGCGCTTCATTCACATCACGAACATGGAGCAGCGGCAAGCCTTTAACACAGCGGTAGATGCTGTATTGAAAGCATTCAACGGGAAGTTCTCATTGAAAACGGAGCAAAGAGCAGCCCTGGAGGTATTTATTGAAAGGAAGGACGTTTTCGCCTTGCTCCCGACCGGCTTCGGTAAGAGTTTAATCTACCAATTAGCCCCGTCGCGTCACATACGTCAGAGGAAAGAGTGATGTGATTGATTTAAGCTTCGTCACAGCCTTTTCTGGCTTCGACCAGTAGCAAACTGAGGCATTTCAGGGAGGCGGGTCAACCACGGGCTCTGGGAAACGGTTTGGCTTAATAGCTTGGCCAGACCAATAGCTCGGAGAGCTTTGAAGTCGCGTTAGCCAGGCTATAACAGTCACACGAAACAAACTATTCAAATGCTAATATACACAAACAAAAACATGACTAACTTACAAAACACTGTCTCTCTTTGGCACAGGAAAAATTCATTTGACTTGATACAAAGAATGCTTCATTTGGAGACGTCTATCCAGTTTGTTCATTTTTAAGCTTTTGCTCAGCACCTCCCCACATAAAACACACCTGAAGCCTCTCCTCTTCATTTCGAATTGCTTTGGTGAAGCCAATGCCAATAAACTGTCTTTTTTTTTTTTTTTGGACATCATGCGCGCGATAAGCGGCGAGGGACTCGGTCATACTCAATGTTACAGCCAGAAGCCAAGATCACATTTTCAGGATACGAGAAGATAGAGAGAGCTCTGTACACAGCATCTGAGCTGAACAGACCGGCGTAGCAAAAAAGAATGCTGTTCTTCTATTTTGATTAGGAGAATGAATTCACGTATCAAAGCATGCATTTTACTCTGCCAATTGGCAACCCAATAAAAATGGATCTTTAACGCATTTTGGGTTGTGACCCTAAGTTTGGCAAAGACTGGACAAGTAAAAGATCCAGTGTGTTTGCTTCGTCCTATGTTTTGGTCACCTGGAAACCTAACTGACTAGACCAAAACATGGCAGCTAATCTCATCTCATCATCTGTAGCCGCTTTATCCTGTTCTACAGGGTCGCAGGCAAGCTGGAGCCTATCCCAGCTGACTATGGGCAAAAGGCGGGGTACACCCTGGACAAGTCGCCAGGTCATCACAGGGCTGACACATAGACACAGACAACCATTCACACTCACATTCACACCTACGGTCAATTTAGAGTCACCAGTTAACCTAACCTGCATGTCTTTGGACTGTGGGGGAAACCGGAGCACCCGGAGGAAACCCGCGCGGACACGGGGAGAACATGCAAACTCCGCACAGAAAGGCCCTCGCCGGCCACGGGGCTTGAACCCGGACCTTCTTACTGTGAGGCGACAGCGCTAACTACTACACCACCGCATGGCAGCTAATGTAACATAAAAACATAAAACAAGCTAGTTAGTTACTTACAATAATACAGACTGAAGGATGAACGGGTTTATGATCATGTAGTCATTGGGGATTGTTTCAGCTCTGAGAGGTGATGTTATGTCCTCGCATCGAATGAAAAATGAGTCTGAC